>NC_081195.1:11524016-11574016 GCF_902713425.1 Acipenser ruthenus | reverse complement strand
ACTTTGAAGGAAAATAAAATACAATCTTTCAGCACTGGTATATATATGCTCATTATATATATATATATATATATATATATATATATATATATATATATATATATATATATATAGATAATATGAACAATTTTGTTCGCTAAATGACTTATGTATTCCACATACTTACTGTATGTGTACTTACAAACACACACACAAAACATTTAAAATATATAACTATAACAAAATAAATAACAACAGGAAACCCACCTTTAAAGTTATCTACTTTTGCATCTACATCTGTAGACCCTGGTTTTCATCTCACTTAACCTCCATTGTACCACTTTTGGAAGCATTTAGTTATAAATTGGCTTAACAATAAAAATTAAAAGCTCCCACAACAACCAAATGAAAAGGCACAGCAACCTAAATCACAGAAGTCAATTTCAACATGCTGATCCTGAATATTTCATGGCCCTATTTTATTCTGACATTTGTAGATGACTAAAAGTGTTACAAAGGAAATGAAATGCTGATTAAAGAGTTCACTGTCATGAAGGTTACTGAATTGTAAATGGCCCTTTCCATCTTCCTGTTAATAGGTACGAAGCTGTAAACATCATGAAGGATGTGACGGGAGGCCTGTGCTGCTCCTTTAGGAGTCGTATAAACATTAATCACTGAATCACCAAGCCATGCTTAATTGCAAGTTGCATATCACACAAATCCATGGTAAGTAGTAGGGAACTCATTATTGCTGCTTCATAATATTGGGTGCTTCTCAGTTTAACCTTCCACACACCTGGGACAGTTTGCTGCCTGACAAAGGGAATGCAGAGTAGGCAATAAAGCACTAATTATACAGCCAGGCGACTTTATTGTAGCACTAACTTTGGATTTACACACACACACAAATATTAGACTTAAATCTGAAAAGTAGTTGAGATATTCTGCCCAATAAATGTATTAGTAAATCGATAACATTTTTAGATCATATCAGTTAAGTTCCAAAAACACTTGTCATGGTCTTAGTCTGACCATATGACTACTGTATATACTGTACTTATTGTTAATGAGCATTTCCATATGTAGGAGAGGGTTAGGGTTACAATTTCAAGATACAACTGACTTAAATACAGAACTAAAGAAAAAGTAACATGTACTTTTATTTAGATTTTTGCTAGAACTAGGCAATATGCTAATGAAAACAGGTTGATAAATGACTGCCTGATATTTTCCAGACGTTTTTCTCTCAGAAGTGCCCTAAACTGATGTAGCTCGAACAGAATAAGGCACATTAAGTCATTATATCAATTTTTGTTACCCAGATACTTCACTCCCAGTTAAGGACTGACGGGCAGGATAAAACAAGCCAAGGGCATCGTGCAACTCCATTGATCAAACCCTGTCATATAAATATTGCTTATTACACAAAAAGAAAGGGTAGAAAGACAGCTGCTTCCGCATCCAGCGCTCAAAGAATATCACAGACATTTGCAGAGCTTTTTGAGATGTTATAGTAATAAAATAATGACTTGGATCGCATTATTGAGGAGTTTGGTGATAAAAACGAGTGATCAGGAGATGATTTATCAGTATGCATGACTATGAAGAGGTATGTGAAAAATACAGCGAACAAGTGGTGGGGCGGGGCTGGAGATGCAGTACTGAGTGTCCTGTTGATATGCAGTGCCTTTTAAACCCATTTTACTGTGAAAAAAATACTTTTAAACAGTGCGTCTAAAATAAACTGCGCATGTGAAAATAAATTGGACCTGACGCGTCTGAGACGCGCTGAATAAATTGACCGCAAAGGGTTAAAATATATTTCCCACTGCAAGACATTGAATAGTCCATCTCAAAGCTTTCGTTTGGCAATATGTCACAAGTATTTAGGCTTCTGAGCTTTTTTAGCAACAGACAGCCATAAAGCATTTTATAAACAGGAGATAATTTATTTGCTGCGTTATATTCTAAAGCACGGAATAACTCAGTTTGCATCTAATTAACTCTCTGCTTCAAGAGGTTCGTTTTCTCAATCAGAATTATAGCTGCAAATGCTCTAGATCACAGAAAGTGCTCCCACATGGGCACTGGCAGTCTGCACATGATGGCAGTGATAAAAGAATAAAGCTATGATTCCATTGAAAATACCAGAATAGATTACAACAATTTTTTGACACATTTTATTTCATTAGTATTGGGTAGTATATTTAGTTGATCATGTTTCTTTAGTTAGAGTCCATGGCTACTCCTTTTTTAATATGTTTGTGTTCTCATTTCAATGGATAATTTATATCTACATCTTCTGTGTGATTTTCTATTGTGGATTCTACATATATCATTATGTGCCACCCTTACTATTCCAGCCAAATAATCTACTGAAAATACTTCTCCAACTAAACACAGTACAGTGTTAATATGCTTCTCCTTCCCCACAACTTAAGATGAGTTTTTCCAGATTTGCTGTAACAGAGAAATTAAATATTAGGAACATTTGGGAGAAAATGTAGATTTTGCATTTGCTAAATGTCAATTTTAGGGGGGTATTAAATGATTGATATTACTCAAAAAGCTCAAGTTAGTGTTTTAATAATATATATTTGTATTTTGTGCATAAAAAAAAAACATTCAATGCAATTCAGAAAGAAAAAAAACTGCATGTACATTAAATTGTTGGTTCGTCATTAGGTGTCGTGTTCACTAATTAGGCTCCACTGGGTTGTGTTGTGCTTGCCTGAAGCCATCGTGAAAGATAGAACAGAAATATCAGAAAATAATGCTAACAGACAAAAGAATATGAAAGTGGAACGAGTGCATGTGGGTATAAATAACACCAGGGACCAGAGGTCAGAGAACTAATTGAAGAACTTTAAAAGAGCAAAACGACAGGGTGCAAAAGGTTAGGGTCAAGACCTCATGGTTTTTGTTGTTATCCTTGTAATGCCAAGCAACAACATGAAAACAAGTGGGGCTTGAACTACGCCTAGAGTAGGTTTGTGCCAAGACTGGTGGCCATACCTCTTTGAAATGTGGTGTATTTACGGTTGCAATCAAACAGGAAAAGGCCACAGGGGTTAGTGAACAAGCAGGATCAAGTAGTCAAAGTGCATACAAAGTTCACTGCATAGTGGGTGGAGAACAGGAAAAAAAAGAAAGAAAAAAAACAGGAATGAAGACAGGGATCCAAGCTAATCAGCTATTGTGATGTCAGACAATTAAGCAAGTGTGGTGGAGGAAACCAGATCCTACCTTATAACAGGGACTCCATGGGAGGGGATAGGGATCCATGATATGCAGAAGAAATTACAGAGAGAATGGGGTGCACTTCAGTATTCTTTATTTACCATATTAAATATGTATTCATTGGATCACAATGATTAAACTACACTACACAGAATGTAAACACACCTTTACAGAAAAAATAGGTAAAATAACTGGTTTGTGCAATGTAAACAGTGTACTACGCCCTTTATGCTGAATCACAGATTTCAAGGTTAGGGCTAAAAGTTACTTGAACAGTTCAAAGATATACTAAGAGATAAGAAAAGTACTGTAGAGAAATTAAATTATTGCCAGCAACAACAGCAACAAAAGACTATGGTGATATGGTATGTATTGCAAAAACCCTGCATCACAGAGAGTGCTGCCAAGTGCTGTAGGGATCACACTGATCAACCTATGTCTTGATATTAAAAGAAGATACACAGATACTTTAAACAGCAAGATGAGAAGTATGACTAAAGGAATGTATTGTGTGTGTAACACTAACACAAGTACAGAACCCACACAAAACTAAAAGATCAGTGATGATAAAAAAGCTAGCAAAAAACTGGAAGAGAACTCTCAAGGTCAAATCCAGTGTCTGAGGGTTAGAGATATTATATTTGTCAAAGATTTCTAATTTTTTTTACCAGCATGCTTCTTAAATAAAGAAATGTGTGCTTTTAAAGAAAAACAAATGATTTGCCCAATTTATTAACATTCTTAACTATAAAAGAACTCAAGTGAACTGTCTGTGTATTGCGATTTTTTTTTATATGTTAGTTAATAAATATAAATCTTTTTGTTCTTTGCTGAACTCTGTATTCATGTCATTGGAACACACCAGAGAATAGGAACACAAGTATTCAGCACTACAGGTTTATAAGCTGACCTGACTCCCAAACAGTGAAGCAGTCTCAAATGCAACGCAAAGCTAATTTCAACTGTCAGTTACAGCAGGTGAAATGACAAATATCAGTAATATATGTCAGCATACAAATGCTTTAAAAAGAGCTTTGTAGTTGTCATCATTTTGATCAGTTTAACAAGCAAAAAATAAAAAAAATAAAAAATAAAAAAACAGTAGATTTCATTTTATGTTCACTTACCAAGTTGTTCTATTACTTTTAGCAATACAAATCAAACCAAACAATATACTGCAGACAAATAATGCAAGCTGCTGTAGCTGCCTTTTAGAGGTAAGCACTCCTGTGATGCCAAGGAATTTCTAACAGCTTGAGAAATGTATCAGATAGTTAAGGTTGAATACGAAGTTCACCGTATTCATGTGAAAAATAACCAGGCAGTGTTTAAGTGCTGCAAGTACAATCATAGTCCACCTACAGTTGAGAAACCAGAGGTAAGGAATGACTGGGAAAATACCCCAGTACAATCAGAGCAGCAGGTCTATTGCCTCAATGGCAATATTTTTTTAAATATATATATATATATATATATATATATATTATATATATATATATATATATATATATATATTATATATATATATATATATATTATATATATATATATATATATATATCTTTTATTTTTTTAAAGATTATGAACATTTTGAGATTGTGTTAACATGCTTTTGAAAATATGTACAGACCTTATGAGATCTGCTGCATGTATAAATGTATGCTATAATATTAAGTGTCTGGTACATTTTTAAGGTTCCTGTTAAAGGCCCCAGTCTATGATAGGTGCAAATTTAGTTCACAAGGTCAACATGTCCATTCTGTCTTTTAATTTCTGAGGTCTCGTAGAATTTCCCTTAATTATATATATATATATATATATATATATATATATATATATATATATATATATATATATATACAGACGTGCTCAAATTTGTTGGTACCCTTAGAGTTCATTGAAATAATGCTTCATTCCTCCTGAAAAGTGATGAAATTAAAAGCTATTTTATCATGTATACTTGCATGCCTTTGGTATGTCATAGAATAAAGCAAAGAAGCTGTGAAAAGAGATGAATTATTGCTTATTCTACAAAGATATTCTAAAATGGCCTGGACACATTTGTTGGTACCCCTTAGAAAAGATAATAAATAATAGGATTATAGTGATATTTCAAACTAATTAGTTTCTTTAATTAGTATCACACATGTCTCCAATCTTGTAATCAGTCATTCAGCCTATTTAAATGGAGAAAAGTAGTCACTGTGCTGTTTGGTATCATTGTGTGCACCACACTGAACATGGACCAGAGAAAGCAAAGGAGAGAGTTGTCTGAGGAGATCAGAAAGAAAATAATAGACAAGCATGGTAAAGGTAAAGGCTACAAGACCATCTCCAAGCAGCTTGATGTTCCTGTGACAACAGTTGCAAATATTATTAAGAAGTTTAAGGTCCATGGAACTGTAGCCAACCTCCCTGGGCGCGGCCGCAAGAGGAAAATCGACTCCAGATTGAACAGAAGGATAGTGTGAATGGTAGAAAAAGAACCAAGGATAACTGCCAAAGAGATACAAGCTGAACTCCAAGGTGAAGGTACGTCAGTTTGTGATCGCACCATCTGTCGCTTTTTGAGCGAAAGTGGGCTCGATGGAAGAAGACCCAGGAGGACTCCACTTTTGAAAGAAAAACATAAAAAAGCCAGACTGGAATTTGCTAAAATGCATATTGACAAGCCACAATCCTTCTGGGAGAATGTCCTTTGGACAGATGAGTCAAAACTGGAGCTTTTTGGCAAGTCACATCAGCTCTATGTTCACAGAAGAAAAAATGAAGCTTTCAAAGAAAAGAACACCATACCTACAGTGAAACATGGAGGAGGCTCGGTTATGTTTTGGGGCTGCTTTGCTGCGCCTGGCACAGGGTGCCTTGAATCTGTGCAGGGCACAATGAAATCTCAAGACTATCAAGGCATTCTGGAGCAAAACGTACTGCCCAGTGTCAGAAAGCTCTGTCTCAGTCGCAGGTCATTGGTCCTCCAACAGGATAATGACCCAAAACACACAGCTAAAAGCACCCAAGAATGGATAAGAACAAAACATTGGACTATTCTGAAGTGGCCTTCTATGAGTCCTGATCTGAATCCTATCGAACATCTATGGAAAGAGCTGAAACTTGCAGTCTGGAGAAGGCACCCATCAAACCTGAGACAGCTGGAGCAGTTTGCTCAGGAAGAGTGGGCCAAACTACCTGTTAACAGGTGCAGAAGTCTCATTGAGAGCTACAGAAAAAGTTTGATTGCAGTGATTGCCTCTAAAGGTTGTGCAACAAAATATTAGGTTAGCGGTCCCATCATTTTTGTCCATGCCATTTTCATTTGTTTTATTATTTACAATATTATGTTGAATAAAAAACCAAAAGCAAAGTCTGATTTCTATTAAATATGGAATAAACAATGGTGGATGCCAATTACTTTTGTCAGTTTCAAGTTATTTCAGAGAAAATTGTGAATTCTTCGTTTTTTGTGGAGGGGTACCAACAAATTTGAGCACATCTGTATATATATATACAGCTCTGGAAAAAATTAAGAGACCACTGCAAAATTATCAGTTTCTCTGGTTTTACTATTTATAGGTATGTGTTTGGGTAAAATGAACATTTTTATTTTATTCTATAAACTACTGACACCATTTCTCCCAAGTTCCAAATAACAATATTGTCATTTAGAGCATTTATTTGCAGAAAATGACAACTGGTCAAAATAACAAAAAAGATGCAGTGTTGTCAGACCTCAAATAATGCAAAGAAAATAAGTTCATATTCATTTTTAAACAACACAATACTAATGTTTTAACTTAGGAAGAGTTCAGAAATCAATATTTGGTGGAATAACCCTGATTTTCAAGCACAGCCTTCATGCGTCTTGGCATGCTCTCCATCAGTCTTTCACATTGATGTTGGGTGACTTTATGCCACTCCTGGCGCAAAGATTCAAGCAGCTCGGCTTTGTTTGATGGCTTGTGACCATCCATCTTCCTCTTGATCACATTCCAGAGGTTTTCAATGGGGTTCAGGTCTGGAGATTGGGCTGGCCATGACAGGGTCTTGATCTAGTGGTCCTCCATCCACACCTTGATTGACCTGGCTGTGTGGCATGGAGCATTGTCCTGCTGGAAAAACCAATCCTCAGAGTTGGGGAACATTGTCAGAGCAGAAGGAAGCAAGTTTTCTTCCAGGACAACCTTGTACTTGGCTTGATTCATGCGTACTTCACAAAGACAAATCTGCCTGATTCCAGCCTTGCTGAAGCACCCCCAGATGAGTCCAATTTTCAGCTTTGCCCAACACCTGGTCGTCTAATGGTTAGACGGAGACCTGGAGAGGCCTACAAGCCACAGTGTCTCGCACCCACTGTGAAATGTGGTGGAGGATCGGTGATGATCTGGGGGTGCTTCAGCAAGACGCATGAAAGCTGTGCTTGAAAATCAGGGTTATTCCACCAAATATTGATTTCTGAACTCTTCCTAAGTTAAAACATTAGTATTGTGTTGTTTAAAAATGAATATGAACTTATTTTCTTTGCATTATCCGAGGTCTGACAACACTGCATCTTTTTTGTTATTTTGACCAGTTGTCATTTTCTGCAAATAAATGCTCTAAATGACGAATATTTTTATTTGGAATTTGGGAGAAATGTTGTCAGTAGTTTATAGAATAAAACAAAAATGTTCATTTTACCCAAACACATACCTATAAATAGTAAAACCAGAGAAACTGATAATTTTGCAGTGGTCTCTTAATTTTTTCCAGAGCTGTATATATCAACATACTGTGATATACATATACACTGTGGCTAATCAAGCTCATAGAAATAATTGGAATGGGGGAAACTGCTATGCAATTTCGCGTCTCCTTTTTTGTCTCACGGGGTAACCCCATCAGGAAATTACATTTTACAAGCCTTCTCCTGTGTGCAGTCTCGCCTTTTCTCTTAGCTGGCTAAATATGGTGGTTTGTTGGTCTGGTAGCATAAACACACACAGGCTGGTGACAGTGTTGGCCTTCACATTAGAAATTCAAAAGTTCAAATCCCAGTTTTTGCTTTTCAGGCTAGGAATTGAACTCCCGACCTCCTGATATAAAGGGTAAGCACCTTAGCACATAGTAGCTGCATTTACAACCACATGTCGGCACAGCAGAAACCGGCTTGCCCAGATAACATCTACTTTGAGGCGCTTTCAAACAAACAAAGTTGGCATGAATAAAGCCAGCATATGTTTTACATCTGTTGTTACAGGAACAGCAGTAAAATAACTGTATTGAAATGCACAGAGCTTATACCTCAATACATTGTAAGCTGCCTTCAAATAATAGTTAATACATAAACACATGTTTAATCAAGGTACATTTTCAAAAGGCAAGTTTCAACAAAGATATAGCTACTAAACAAAAAAAGAGTACTGTCTGCAGCATAGCTCAGCAGATACTGATTGTGCTATTTAAAATTCATTCATTTATCTATGTATATATGAAGTGTTTTCAGATTTGTTACTATTTCTACAGATTCTTTCTACAATACATAATGGATTTACTACAAATCATCAAGAGTGCAATTGATGACTACTTAGAAAGTTCCTAAGTTAAAAGTCTTAGTTGTTTATATATGGTTTGGTAACTTTAATGGGTGTGTTTCTCCTCTCTGAAAAAAAATGTACTACTGTGCTACAGCTTAAAGCCAGCCTACACCACGTGATACACAAAAAACAGCCTGGGGTCGGATTTGTGTGTCAGAGCAATTCAAAAAAGTTTTCATGCATTAGAAAAATATATACATTTTGACCTTATACAGATAGAGTATCGACCATGTTTCTCCTCTGCATGTGACATCAGACTGTAGCTAATCAAAAGGAAAACAAATCTTAGACATTTTGTTAGTTGACAAATAAGGACCCAGTTTAACCCTGACACGGACAAGGAATATTTAAAACATACTTAAATACAAAAGAATAAACAACCACGTGTCCTCTTCATCATATTAACATCACGTTCCCCATGTGAGGTCACCATGGAGATTTAACATTAACACTAGGCAGGCACTATAGCTGAGGGGCTGTACACACACATTCAAGACCAAAGCCGGCTTAGGGCCCAGACAAGTGTATACAGCATATACAACTGATAATAATCTTTACAGCTAAGCGGTACTTAGTCGACCTTGGTCTAACTTACAAGTATAAAATCTGTACAAGTGTGTTTGGTTTCCACACAAACAAACCACATTTCAGTTTACCAGTTTTTCATAAATTTCTGTATCTTGAGATTTACTATCCAGACCTGACAAGTCTCCTGATTTCAACAGGAAACCTCCGATGTAAGAGCTTGATCTTCCAGTGAGACTTGCAGTAAGACACTCCTGATAATTTAGATTGCCAATTGTAATACTCTATTACTTCAAGTTCATTTTCTAAAACAAGCATGTGTATATATATATATATATATATATATATATATATATATAGTAAATTGGCCTGCACTCACGGTCGTTCATTGCCCCTTTAAATTACTGACCCAGATTTTTTTTTAACGCGCTGACGCGCTATTTTAATAAACAAACAAAATAAAGCACAAAATAAACTCCTAGCTCCTTTTTGGAGCGCTGACTAAACAAGCAGGTCCCTGACTCACTCGCAGGACGGCTAAGCCATTTACCTGCCAAACAAAATAAACAAACAAAACACACACAGGTTTTCACTCACGCCCTAGAAGGTTTCACACTACCTTTTTCTTTTTTTTTCGCCTCGCAAGCGGGCTCTTCACACAGCAGCCCTGTGCAGACTGACTGCACTCCTTAAATACCCTGCACCTGGTGCAGGGGGTAATTAACAATAAAACAATTAAACTAAATGTGCATACGCACACGTCTTTTGCAGGGAGGATTTTAACCCCCCTCCCTGCTGTGTTACTATATATATATATATATATATATATATATATATATATATATATATATATATATATATATAAACACACACACAGGTCGCAGACAAAAGTATTTGGGCAGTTAATGACAAAAACCACAAAGAAAGTGATTTCTAAGTGTTCTATTGAAAGATATAAATTAAAAGTAGAGATTCAGCTTTATAATAATAAAACAATAAGTTATTACATAACATGCATAAAATGAAACAACATGCAAAAACTAACTTCATACTTTGACAAAAGTATTTGGGCAATCAACATATTTCGTAAGAAACCCGTTCATTCCTAATTATTGACAACTATCATGATTGAATATCAACACCTGATGATAATTATAAATACAGAATCATCAAGTGCTGAATAATACATTGGAAATTTGTGATTCCAAAAAGCAACAAAAATGGTTGCTTTTTGGAATCACTAAAGAGTACAGCAGCAGTCTCAAAATGTCTGTGATACAACTAAACGAAAAAGGAGAAACTACCACAAAAATAGCAGAAAGACAGTTTAGCAAAAAGCACTGTGTGGGCTGTTATTGACAAACACAGAAGAACAGGAACTACTGCAACTAGCTCCAGGGGTCGGTTGTACTAAAGGGATCCGATCCCGGATCCAGGCTCAGATGTTGATCTTGATCCTAGTTGTGTTGTACTAAACAGATCAGTGCTCAATCTGAGCTCAACCCTGATCTTGCTTTTGAGCAGGATCAGAACTTGATCCCCCTTTTGAAAAATTGAGGAACTAAACGTAATTCGTTTTATTCAAAACCGTCACATATGTATAGGTCAGGTTTTTAAAGATAGGCAAAACCCTCTTGAGGTTTTCGGCAAGGAAGAAGTAAGAAGACGATACAGATTAACACCGGGTACCATAATTAAATTAACAAACATGGTTGATCCGATAGTTGCATCAACCCCAATTATGTCTCCGACTACTTGCTGATAGCTGCCCGTTGCGAAAAATCTCAACGTTAAACAGACTTTTAACAGTGTTGGTAAGGCATAGATGCACGCCGTCGTCAGACCAACTATCGGATCAACCATGTTTGTTAATTTAGACCAAGATCAGAATCGGATCAGAGCTTGATCGAACGTTTTTAAAATGGACGATGCATCATCAAAATACATAACTGAAACCTTTTTAAAATTGCTAAAATAATATTTAAATAAGCACTATACTGAATTTGGATAATTGTAACGATAACTTAATAAACTTTAAAACCTGCTTGCAGGGATATCCAAAAATATTTTCTTCAGATTGAAACAGAGATCATTTAACGTTTTAGAAAACATTAAGCAACAATGCATTTAAAAGTAGCTGTAACAGTACTGTATTAAGATAATATCAATTAGACAAAAAACTTTGTACAATACTAGTTTAGTTGTGTTTAGCTACATCTGACATTTCTGTTTTCACCGTATAGCTACAGAAAAAAATAGACCTGACTGCGTAATGAGGTTTCATAAATATTATTTCTACGTTTTCTGTGTTGACAACATCATACTGGCGTTCTCATGTTATCAATTACAATTAAAGCATTGATTTAATTAGATTTAACGTTGTAGTTTTTTTTTTTAAACTTAAGCTTTCACAGCCTCAATCTCCCCCTGTCCGCAACATTTTCCAATTGCAGCTGTCTGTCAGCACTTGATTATATTTGCTCAAAATGTGTTGATAATTTGCACTGAACCGACGCTGCAGCTAGATGTTTGTGTGTATGGTGGCTATACCGCTGTAAAAGTGTGTCAGTCAGAAAATACACACGACCGTGATTACGGTAACATTTATTAAAACATTTTTAAAAGTTAAAAAAAACAAAACAAAACCAGATACCGGTATTAATATACTCAATCTGTTCTTATAGAATCGTTTTAAATGATTTATGTCATTTAAATTAAATGCACTTAATTTTCTGACATTCAGATTCTTCAAACTCTGCGCCACGCATATTCGCTTCTCATTGGTCAGTTTCCCTAGTTACGGCTAAGCAGCTCCAGGATTGGATCAAGATTTCGGATCAGTGGAGCTTGATCCTGATCCGCTTAGTACAATGCCTTTTCATGATCCGGCTCCAGTTAGCCCGGATCCGATCCCGGTTTTGATCTCGTTAGTGCAACCGGCCCCAGGTGTGGAAGACCAAGAAAGATTTCTGCAAAATCTAGAAAAATAATCTTTTGAGCAGCCCGGCAAAATCCTCGGATTACTGCAAAAGATTTGACACAAGAATTGAGAGATGGTCAAGAAATTCACAAGGGAACAATTCAACGATACCTTAACAAAATGAATGAATGTCCATGGGTGAAAACCAAGATGCAAACTTTTGTTAAAAACAATACACAAGTGATTGGAGTTCTCCACTGAATACTTGAAGAAGCCTGATGATTTCTTCAAACAAATGTTATGGTTAGACAAATCCAAAATATAACTTTTTTCACCAAGAAAGCAACAATATGTTTGGAGGAAGAAAGGAGAAGAATTTAAAGGAAGGTTCATCATGCTCAATGTTATGAGGTTGTGTGATGGTATGGGCTTCTTTTTTCTTCCTCAGGCACTGGCGACCTTTGTATTGTAGAAGGATCAATGAATGCTGCAAAATATCAAGAACTTTTGCACTCTCATTTATTACCCAGTGCTAGAAGGCTTATTGGACAGAAGTTTGTATTCCAGCAGGATAATGACCCTAAGCATTCTGCGAAGTCTACAAAGGAATTTCTGGAAAAAAGGAAGGATTACAGTTGTGGATTGGCCATCTCAGTCCTCAGACTTGAATCCCATCGAGATGTTGTGGATTGACTTGAAGGCTGCTGTTGCAAAAAGGAAGTCAAAAACGATTGCAGAACGGGCAAAAATATCTCCAGAAAGATGTCAGGAACTGGTTTAAAAATACAAAAAAAAGACTGCAAGCTGTAAAGGAAGTAAAGGGTGGGCACACAAAATACTAATGTAAGGGTGCCTTTCATACTTTTGTCAAAGTATGAAATTAGTTTTTGCATCTTATTTTTTATTTTATGCATGTTATGTAATACTTTGTTGTTTTATTATAAAGCTGAATCTCTACTTTAAATCTCTCAATAGAGCAATTAGAAATTATAGAAATCACTTTCTTTGCAATTGAGTATATATATATATATATATATATATATATATATATATATATATATATATATATATATATATATATATATATTAATACAGATTCAAAGATAGAAGTAAAAATGATGTCACAATATACAGAACACCATTACATCATGTAAGAATAAATCATGAATTTGAATGTAAACAATAACAAGTAGTTGTCATGCCGTCAAAAACCTATAAATACCTCCAATGTTTGGATTCAAACACAGGCTCCCTTGAGAAAGATATGTACAACATATCGAAACGTTGGGCAGCTGGCTCTTTGAGCTAAAATATATATATATATATATATATATATATATATATATATATATATATATATATATATTCCACTGATCTAAGAATCTGTGTTTATGGGGCTCACTGCTTGGGATCCTAACACCCCTCCACTGCAGCCCTCTTATCGCCGTCCCCTCCACGCAGGTGCTAGCGTTGTGTAAATGCCCACGAAAACTTACGCTGAGTTGCAGCCTCTTTACAGTGTGAATGAGAAGCGGATTTGTCCTGTAAAAACCCCTTAAGTAAAAGCTACCCTTTATTTTTATTTACATATTCATTTAATTTGATATATGCATTTTGAAACCCTTGAGTTGAAACCTACACTAAGATAGCTTTTTTATATTTAAAAGAATCAAGCTGGAAAAGGATTTTAAATCATGGCAGTTCAAATCGAATGAGCTACCTTAACCTATGGACTAGGCCGTCATTGGACATTCTCAGGAAAAGCCTTAATGATCAAAGATAGGTAATGGTAATCCTTATTTGGACAGTGGTGATTTCACTTTAGTTTTTTTGGGAGAATGTACAAAGATTTTTGGACAAAAAGGCTGTATTTTAAAATGTAAAGCTCAGTGATGCCTTGATAAAGAAGACTAAGTCTGCCACACACCACGTTCTTGAAGGAACACAGTAAAAAAGGTTAGAATATATATTAAAATTAATTACTATATGTGTAACAATTCTTATACAGTATAATGCTTATTGTCTGATGCTGTAGCATACGACTGATCTGTATATAAAAAGTCTAGGTATCGTTAATCCACCCCCAAAAAAGAAAACCTCCAGATTTTGTATTTTCAAAAGTTGGCAGGTATGACTATCTGACTATCACACTTTCTGATATCACTACAACTACTCAGGAGCCAAAAAGCTGATTAACAACAGTTGAAAAGGCAACTTGCACACAATAACAATTCTTTCTAAAGTATACCGCCTTCTGAGTAATTACAGTTTTAACAGAGGAGTGTTTTTCTTGTTTTATCTCACTGCTAACAACCTTGCATTATGCACCTTTTTATTTCAGTGGTGCAAATTACACTGGGGAGTGACGGCTTTCAAAAGAAACAGGAGTGGGAACATCTCCCCATCAGTCAGACCTAAATCAAAGGCCTTGGCTTCAGGCTATAGAACCTTAGCCTGTTGACTTACTGGCAAGGGCACATGCCCACAGGCCGTCATCTGGCACCAAGCAGACTGCAAACACAGATCTCACACAGCGCCTGATTTACCTGTCAGATTAGTTTTTAGAATAATTTTCCTTAAGGTAGATTTATGATGGCAAACAGACAGCAATTAAACACAGCAAAAATTGTTGAGGGCTCCTTCAAAGCTTATTATTTCAGGTAGGTCAAAAGGGCTCAGGTGGAAACGCTTTCTGAATATTGTGTGTTTACTTAACTAGAAAGAGCAAGATGAGGTTAAATCTGTCTGCCAAGCAGTACTGTGAAAACTGTACTTAAATAACACTTAATACGCTCTAAATCTAGTAATGGTATAAATTACATACCTGCCTCCTTACATGCTTTGAAGTTTTTCGACAATATACATATAGTTCAATCTTACAGGTTTATAGGACAATAATATATAGTCCTTTAATTTAGTAAGATTACACTTTGTACACCAAATTTAAAAGAACAAATATCTGATAATTCAAATATCATAGAAAATGGGTAGGGCAGCATATAACCTATGTGCACCTTAATAATACTGCATCAAAACTTGCATAAGAACTTCTAAAGTCACATGGTGTGTATAAACGTTTGGTTACGGATGTAACCCTGGTTCCGTGAAAGAGAAGACGACCAACAACCATACTTTTGGGATATCCCTGCCACAGGTCAGGTATTCACTGAGCATTTTATATCAAAGCTGCCAATAGGCCCCTCTGTGGAGTGACGTGCTGGGTCATGCCTCACCGAGGTAATAAATAGTCACTGCACAGAGATCTCACCCTCTCACCTGGTGAATGTATGCGGAGTAGCCCAGCTAGCCGCAGTACAAATATCAGTCAATGAAGCACCTCTAAAGAAAGCCCATGACGTAGCCACACCTGGTAGAGTGCGCGGCCATCCTCCCAGGTGGGGGTAAGCCGGCATTAGTATACGCTTAGAGAGGGCTTGACCTCGGGTCCTTTCACCATGACAGACGAAGAGCTGGTCAGACTGACGCAACGCTCTTATTCTATCCACATAACCTCTCAATGCCTGAACAGGGCAGAAGGAATTCAATCTCTTATCCATCTCCTCCGCAAAGGGAAGGGGATGGAAAGCCTCTAGTTCCACTGACTGATTCACCACTGCCCAGTTCACCACTCCCGGGAGATGGACAGCCCGTAGGAATAGGAAGTGCCTCTGTGCCCAGATCAACAGCCGAAAGGCTATGCGGTGTAACCCTGGGGACCGAAGCCCTCCCTGGTGGTTCACGTACGCAACTACAGACATGTTGCCCGTGCGGACAAGCACGTCTGTCCTGGAGCACAGGGAGGAAATGTTGAAGCGTGAGGTGGACTGCTCTCAGCTCCACAACATTTATGTGCAGGGATGCCTAGCGGCCCGCCGAGGCACCGAGGCGTTGAGGCTGTAGGGTACAGAGGCACCGAAGTACTGAGGCTCTGAGGCACCCAGGACCTGAGGGTACCAAGAGCGTCGAGGCCGAGACACTGGGTCGCCAAAGCACCAAGTACCAACGGCGTCCAGCACCAGGGTACTGAGCTATGTGTCTGGTCTGTGGCTAAGGAATCACACAAGCGAAGCAGCGTGTAGCCTACAACTTTGTAGTGCCTACAGACAGTACAGTGCATGCAGTCACACAACCGGTGCAGCACGAAGCTTACAGCGGAGTGAAGCACTGTATAATAGCGTCTGGATAGAGTGCAGGCACAGCCGGTGCAGCGCGAAGCTCACATCAGGGTGGCACAGTCAGACGTGGAAAAAAGAAGACAGACAGACTGAGGGAGAAAGTTTTTTTTTTTTTTTATACGTACACACCGCTTTTATGGGTGAGTGGTTCGAATGTGCGTGGGGTCTCAACAGTAGGACCAGGTAATACCAGGCCTAATGGAGGAAGCACATGGTTGTTTTTTTTTTATAATTCTTTTTAACTGCAATGCAGTAACACACACAGACACTCAACAGCAAGCTGAAGTGTAAGGGTTTTTTTTTTGGAAAGCAGTATTTCAATAGTAATCAGCAACCTCTAGGGGTAGACTAGGCCAACCACAGCAAGTGTGCGCGCCGAGGTAGCCCAGAGTCCTGGACTCCACAGCGGATGCTTTTTGAAAGCTGCTTGAGGCAGAGAAAAAAAAAAACACAGGCAGCAAGCTGCAAGGTTAGTGAAAGCAGACTACAAATCGGCAGGTAATGTAGGATGTTGGAAATAAATATTTTTTATATTTTTAAAACAGAGCGCCGTTGCGCAGCATTAGCTCAGGCTTCAGCTGTCGAGTCCTGAGTCCGGGGAAGTGGCAAGCCGACTTCCAGCAATAATTTGCCAGGTAACTACAAAAAACTCGAAAAAATAGCTCTTTTTAAGAAGAGTCGATCACACAACTGGAAGAGGTTAGTTATACCTACCTTACTTACCTGGCTGTGAGAAGCAAAAGAGCGTGAGATTTCCGTGCAGTGGCTATTTATTACCTCGGTGAGGCGGGACCGAGGACGTCACTCCACAGAGGGGCCTATCAGCAGCTTTGATATGAAATAAATACCTGATCTGTGGCAGGTATATTCCAAAAGTGTGATTGTTGGTCGTCTTCAAATTGAAATGGAACTTGATGATCTTTCTCTGGAAGGCAACTCCCATCTGCCACATGGTGTCTGTTACAGATCTGCCCAAAAATCTGTGAAGTCTACTGCTCCTGAAACTGGAAGAACGCCAAAGGTCTCTTAATAATTCTACCTAAGAAGTAATGCCAAGTTGCAGTTATGCAGTTAAAGTAAAAAAAAAAAAAAAAAGTAAGCAGCATGTCCTACAGAACTGCAAGTCTTCCATTAAAGATCGATTGTATAAATACTTATATGGTAAAGTGCTCAAGATGCCCTGCCCTCTGGCCATTTAGGTTAAGATTAGTATATTGCCTTTAGCAGGGCATCTAATTTTTTGTACTTACAAAACTCTGATTGAAAAACTACTTTATGATGTTAGTAGCCTGTGGCATTATCAGCATTTATTTCGGTGACATCTCTACCACGCATGGCGGCAGAAAATCGGCTTTTAAGAATATTTCCACAAAATGCGACTCGAAGCACCACGAAAATTCACATATACTTGTACCAATGTGGAAATGAAAAATATGGCCCATTGTGGATTCATCAATGATTTATTTTTCCTTTTCTTGGTCTCCCATGAATGATGCTCTAGCTTCTCGTGTGGGAATTTCAATACAGGTCATTTTCAGCACCTGGAATTATTTTTTAATAAAAACCACTGTGAGCCGTTTAAAAGACATACAGAGAATTCCCCCCCAAAAAAATGTTGGGAAAGTCATAAACAGGCGATGAGTTGTCACATCACTTAATTATGACTTTTTGACGTAACATCGCCTATTTATGACTTTTTTTTTTCATTTGGGCTGAGATGAAATTTTTGTACTTATCAATATATTATAGGTATATTTTTTGTCTTGCCTGCTGTTTGTGACTATGAAAACTGTCCAATCATTTTTTACCTTTTATTATTGAATAATACCTCAGCAATAGACTGCCAAACAGATGTATTGATGATCAGACTTAAAAAGGTAGGCATATACATGTGGCAAAATGAGGCAGTTTGATGTATTTGTGCCTAAAGGAGTCTATTGTAAAGCCTTCTCAAAGGAGAGTGGAAACCAGATGTGACTTGCACTTCAAAGTCCCTTGGATGGCTTGTATGTAAACACAAAGCAGAAGTAATTCATGAATGCTAACACAGTGGTCCATTGTGTGAAAGATCACAAGTAGTAGAACCAGTATGTATTTAACCAAACAGGTAATGCTTCCTGTTGATCACAATGTTTTTACTACTTTTATGATTACAGCCAAACATTGTCAAAGATAAAAGAATGTAATTTTGTAAGGGCTGTGTGGTCCAGTGGTTAAAGAAAAGGGGCTTGTAACCAGGAGGTCCCCGGTTCAAATCCCACCACAGCCACTGACTCATTGTGTGACCCTGAGCAAGTCACTTAACCTCCTTGTGCTCCATCTTTCGGGTGAGACGTAATTGTAAGTGACTCTGCAGCTGATGCATAGTTCACACACCCTAGTCTCTGTAAGTTGCCTTGGATAAAGGCGTCTGCTAAATAAAGGGAAACACTATGTAACAAGCTTAATATACAGAATATGATGTTTTCCTGACCCACGGCATAAAATGGCCTAGAATTCATTTATAAAACTAATGGTATATCTCATTATTGTTTTCATAGTGCCATATACACACTCCCACCATATTTTGTGTCAGTATTATCACATTAACATTCAGATTTTTCCAAACTACTGCTTAACAGTGACCCCTGCTGGGAGAGGTATGTTGGTTGCAGCTGCAAGTTTGCATAGCTGCTGCCTGTCAGTGTATGATCTGTTTCACTAGTGTTCCTTGGCTTAAACTTTACAGAATATCAAAATTTTTATTTCTTAAATCACCTGCCAAGCAACAGCTCTCCTCATCACCACAGTACATGGACCCTCAAGGAAATTTTTATTCAACGATAGAAACTCCTGTCAATTATGTGCCAAAGGACATTACACGGAGGCCTAGCACCAAAATGCTGAGCATTTGAGTCTGCTAGTATTTTTTTAAACATTTTATCACTGTTTTTTTTTTTAAATTTATTTATGATTTAGTGTTTTAATATTGCCATGTACATCTTGCATATACTTTTGAATCTCTTTGCACAATGCCTAGATAATTACTAAAGCTATTGCTTTAAAACTGAACTTGTCATAAAAAAAACTGTATTATTGGTACTGTAGCACTTTTGTAGTTCAAGTACAAGCTCTTGAAGATAGATAATGTATATAACATACTTCCCTATTAATTGCTTATGCCATTTAACTGGATGTTGTGATTTCTGGGGTAAGGCAAAAGGAAATCTATTTTTGCTACCAGGTCATTATAAGCTCAGCTTTTACACTTTGCACAAATGGCAAGGCTGGACGATTAAACCCATTAGCCTCTTATCCATTTGGAACACCGACATCTATATAACTTTAAAAACAAATGCTTTGCCCAAGGAATCTTTAGGTGTTTCTTCCCTGCTGACTTCTTCCTTTTTTTTTTTTCTTGTTACCACTTTACATTTATGTGAAGAGACAGCTGAGTAGGTGCACAATGAACTTCAAAACCTCTTAATTGTTTTTCATAAAGAATGAAACTTGCAAATTAGACACGGATTGTAAAAGAACAACAGAGCTGATTAGCAGTTGTTAGGTTTGCTTTCTGGACCATTTTGACACCTGTCTCCCAGCTTTCTTCCTAAATGCTGTAGCTGATGCTCATATACTTCCAGTCACAGGAGAAGGGCGAGATTGTAGGTGGGAGTTAAAAGACTCCTGGTGAACCTTGTCAAGCTGGACAATCTATACAACTCAACAAAAAAGAAAACTAAGCAAAAGATGAGTTAAAGCTATTTACATGTAGACTGTAGTTACCTGTGGAACACTGAAATTGACTGCGTGCCAGAAGAAGAAAATAAGGCAGTTTCATTTCAGATGCAGCTGTGGAATGAACGTAAGTAATGAGTTTAGGCTATGTTGAAAAACGGCAAACTTTATCACACTGTTTAAAAAAGATGCCTTTTAAGAAAGTCTTTTCATGCAAAACATCTGGTTGCATCTTGTTTACAGTACACTGTGCCAGCTTGTGCTTATTAATCATGCTTACACAAGTATCTTAATTACTCCCTGTGTAGCTGCTCTGTCTCGAACTCAGACGTTGACCTTTCTCTTTTTATTCCTTTAAACCATTAATCATACATAATCAACGCCAACAGAGCAGAGCCATGGAGAAGGCTACCCAGATTCCTGAGCACATGCAAGTCCCAAACAGACACGTACTAAACATGATTTCAAACCAGTGCTCAGGCATATCTTAATTAATGACTTGCATCCCCACACACATGCACAAAAAGTAATGTAAACTGGCTACTTGTTTCTATACCATCTACCACTTAAAATTGCTATTACATTACTTAAGACTAATGAATCTTCACAGCAAATGATCATTTAATTTGTTAAAACACAAAATAGGTCAGAGATAGTTTTGATAAAGACAAAGATTGCTTTGTTAGTTGACACAGAAACTCTCCATCTAATATATACTGTGTATTGCACAAAGTCAGATGGGAGGTTAGAAAATGGTGGAGGAAAATGGTTTTGATTTAACAAACCTTGTTTAGCCCTGCCGTTGTTGGATTGACAAGTGGAGGTTTCTGTGTAGTAGGTAACTGACATGTCTGACTCCCCCCACTGAAGGAAAACCTAATAGATCATCTGTCAGTCAAGGATGTCCCTTTAATCAATCATGGGCTGGCATTGGTGATGCTGCCAAGGTTATGGAGCAGTGTGCAGTTTTGTAAAATCCAGCCAGGGTCTTATGAATCGAAATCGTATGGGAAGTAAAAGTAAACAAAAACTACAAAAACATCCAGCAACATTATTATTTGTTTGCACTTCCTAATATAAAGTTTTAAAACATATTTGTGTTACTATTAAGCACAAGCCTATTTAACAGTTGTTACTCCAAAGTTGTCTAAAACTGGCAGAGATATCTAGGTAACAGGAGTAGTTATAGGAAGTGAGCATCCATGTATGGGTTGTGGGAATAAACTGAGCTGGCTAATAAACTGTTTTAAAATACAGAATCTAACCAGAGAGAACCTCTATTAAGCATTACATCATTTTACACCTAATGAAAACAAAGCACAATATCTCACTTTACAGCTCTATTTGATATTTTTACCGTCCACAAATTATTTTAATTTCCTATTGATTATTAACTTAAAAGGCTATCAAGTCTGACATAGCTGCTTTAGTTGTATTGCTGAATAGTTTTGGCAATTAGGTATGTGTGGATTTATTTCAAAAGTACAGTGTAAACATTAGAAATGGCATTAATTGAATATCATAAATAACACAAATAACTTACTTTATTATGGCAAGTCATAAATAATTGTGATGCATGAAGTACTCTTAAAATGTCAACTTGGTTGAAAGTATGTGTTGAAAAGAAACTCTAGTACTTTAATAACCTGGGGAATTACTTTTTGTTTTAAATTTCCCAATCTGGTAATTTAGGAAGGGAAATGGCTATTTTTCCAGCTGAAATTCATTAAATCCAGCCAAAAACTGGATTTGGCTCTTGCATTTCAGAGCATTAATCTGTTTCAGCCTAAAGTCATGGATGTTTAAAGGGCATGTGAAGGATCAGACTATTTTAGGCCCTAGTTTGAAGCAAGTGCAAAAGTCAAAGGAATGCAATACTTTTAATGGAATAAATCAGATGAGGTCAGGTGTAAAATACAACTGACCCATTGCCATGCCTACTGTAGCAAAAACATTTTAGACCATCCTGTTAGGTCTAAATGAGATCACAATCTTTGCATTTATTACAGACAATAGTGAAGGTTGTTTCTTTTTTAATTAACACATCGCTGCAGGGTAAGGTTTTTCAGTGTGCATCTTGTCTAAAATATTTTTTGTCTTTAATTGAAGAAGCCATGCATATGAAGGCAGTAATGATCAACAGGAGCTTCAAACTGATAGTCTGGAAGGGAAGAAATGTAGGCCTACTCAATTTACTTAAAAAATAAAACACATCTTCTAGGTAGCTTAACAAAAAACATAAGTGACGAGAAACAGGTAAGAAGAGTTAATAGGTAGCTATTAAACTTACTTTTATCAATAATCAATTCAAACTTCAGGAGTTCAGTGTTGAAAACCAAATGTATTTTTGTTGAAGATACTAACACTGTTGAGATTGAGATTTTTAAAAATGGCTTTTTATTCACCATTTGTGTTTCAAGGCATATCATTTTACTGTCTTGACACATCAACTAAAAAATACATGACCATTTTTGTAAGCACAGAAACAAATAACATGCAGTCGGAGTGTCTTCTTTATCTTTCTAAACCAGGCCCGCACTGGCAGCATCTCTGGTTCACATTAATTGTAAGTGACTTTCGGCATCAGGCCAATGCTATTCCACACATCAACAAAACTGAGAACTGACAGGTAGTCTACCAACAATGACAGTCACCGAGCAGCAACGAGGTTAGCTTTGTCTTTTTTGGAAACCCCAGGGGCACAGAAACTAGTGCTTGGACTACAATGAGACATGTGAATAGACTCCATATGGCCAGGCCTCTAAGCCTTCAAACAAGAAGCAACAGAACCGTGAAAAGAAGCCACAAGACAGTGACAATAAGAACGATAACTTCATGGATTTTAGCCAGCTTTAAATGCCTTATGTTTTACATTCTTTTAATGTATACAGTGATGGCAAACCCCCTAAGGAATATGCAGGTAGAAAAAACAAATATGTAATGACATACCATAGCAATATAGAGAATTCCATTACAGTGCTGGTATACATACAGTACAAGCAATGGGACCAAATGTTATTGTTTCTTTAGGCCAATATTGGTATCAATGAAGGAAAGCGGTTCTAGTGGCAGAATTCAATTCCATTCAAGTGAGTGTAGGCCATTTTATTTTTAGGGCTGCAACAAAGGTTACAGTTTGACCTTCGAAGGTTCAGAACACATTACCGAAGGAAGGTTCGAACCTTCGATGGTGCTCATTTGCATAATATACTGGTGACGTCACCATAGCTACTTGTTTATATTTGATTGAAAATCCTATTATTTTACAGGTAATCCATATACATGGAATAAAACGTTCACATGTAGTTTAAAAATATGTTATATATATAAAAGTAATCATGTGTTTATAATTTAAATACAAATAAAAATGCACATTGTTTATTTACAAGTAATTGAAGATGTTTGCGATACATACAGTAAGCTTGCATTGCACAACTGCAGCAGACTTGGGCAAAACAAAGCTTCCTTTAACAGTCACCGTTCCAAGCAGGTTATCAGTCACATTTTACTACTACTAAAAATATTAATAATACTAATAATAATAATAATATGAACTTACACTTGTCACGTGACCCCAGAGGTTGGTTATACCTCCATGATACGAGTTGCTTGCACAGTTTGCATTCAACTTTTTTTTGGTCATCTGGGCATTTAACAAAAAAATCCCAAACAGCAGAGGGGTTTCGAGACATTTCTTTCAATACAGCTTACGCTATACAACGCTTTGCTGTTGAGAATGAAAAAATTAAAGGTTTGCTTCTGGATAACACGAGCTGGAAGGGGGAGGGACGGACAGTGCTCAGTTTTTGAAATTAAAATTATTAGTGTTATTGTATATTTTGTATGTTTCAAACATTCTACCATAGCTCTTCTCTTACACTGTCTTGTACACTAGATATTCAGTACATATTTTACTGAAGCACTACAATCGTACCCCCCAATGCTTTGGCTACTATACCCTGCTCCATACATGGCAGCGGCACCATATACAGTTGCTACCTATAACGATTTGGTAGCGGATTTTAAAACTTTTGTTTATGTAATATGCATTATACAAATCAAAAGATTGAATTTTGCATGTGAGTGACATTTAATGTGTGATTTATTAGTATTCATATATTGTCAAACAGTTTCAATGACGTCTGATGAACCTTTGAAGGTTTAAAACAACCTTTGAATCCCTGGCTAGCGAACGAACATTCAAACCTTTGAACACAGCCCTAGTTATTTTAATATGAAGCAGCATAAAATCAGACCAATTTGCAAGAACACATAACAAGTATTGAAGCATTCCTATTCACTTGCTTGAACAAAAGTTATTGTATTTCTTGCTCTTATTGTATTACTTGTATTGTAACACTTGAAATGTATTTGCTTACGATTGTAAGTCGCCCTGGATAAGGGCGTCTGCTAAGAAATAAATAATAATAATAATAATAAAATCATCCGACACCGACAGTTTCATCAGGTTAATTTGTTGTGAAAATGGTATGAAATAACTCTCTGATTTAAATTCTCATCTCAATGCAATCAGACCTAAATGTGTTATTGATTTTAACTGCAATTTTAAAATTTGAAATATTGCAATTAAAACTATAGCAATAATATGCATATGCCCTATATGATCATTGTCTTCTAAGCTTCACATCTCAAGAAACAGGCTTTATTTAAAATAGTATGTTGTGGGGTTCTAAAAACTTTTAAATAACGTACCTGTAATTTTTATTTTCATTGTTAACATCCTGACAACTTGTCTGTTTCAGACAGAGAGCTGTTTCAAAGCTCTTTTCAAAATGGCCGCTCTAGTGCACTGGGGTTTGAGATCTGTCCTCTAACTCACTGCAGAACACTAAAATAAAAGCATAACAACAAGTGCTCTGGCTTTTCTGTTCCGTACCACATCATGGATCGTTATTGCTGTGTTACCTGTTTGACAACGTGGACAATAATCCTTACACTATTAGTGCACTAGAGTGGCCATTTTGAAAAGCTTTGAAATAGACTGTAGTTATACGTATAAAAAGTTGTCAGAATTTTAACAATGAAAGGAAAAATTACAGGTACATTATTTAAACAGTTGTAGCAAAACATGAGGACATGTAATATTATATTTTTCAGAAACCCGCTATTTACTCTTTAAACAGTATGTCTCTGTACCCATGCTAAAAGCAAATCTTGCTATGGAGAAAGTCCAGAAGATATTTTACTACTATTTTTCAAAATAACTATAATTATCTCAAACATACACTTGGGTACTGATCTTTTCTGCTTTTAAAACAATCGTGGTCAAAGTTCATTCAAAAGGTCCAGACCTTAGTCTCCAAGATTTACTGTCATAATCACAAGCATGCTTTCTTTGCAGTTTGCAAAACAGATACAATTGCCAAAGATCAGCCAGTATGCAACCACAAAACAATACTGAACATGTACAGTATTTTATATATATATATATATATATATATATATATATATATATATATATATATATATATATATATATATTAATATAAAGTTGTACTTGCTTTGTGTTGTCTATTGTATCTGGAGATTAAAAAAAAAAAAAACACCTCTAAAAGTCAGATTGTTCACTACTTTGGATAACGTAAAAATATACCCTAATTGTTTCCTGTGCAATCCATTGAAAAGTGAATATTCTGACAGTTAGAAGGTGTGCTTTGGATCGTCTCTCAGGCACCTGAAGAAAATGTCAGCAAATTCAGCATCAGTGCTGGCTTTTGTAAGAGAACACTAACAAATGCAATTAAGAAAAAAAAATCACTACAGAGATTTGATTCCCAGTATCTACTTACTTAAAAAAGAAAACTTACTTAAAAAACATTGTATTTCTCACAGCTCTACCATGTAATACAGAGTAACAAAGCTATAACCTCTCTGTTACCATGACACCTCCTCCAATGAAATAGATGGAACCAAAAGTACAGTTTTACAAGGGTAAGGTGTCACTAAACCATTTTTCACTAGGACATCCTGTTGTTCAGCTAGACAACAAAAGCAAGTTATAGGGCCAAGAGAAAAAAAATGCAAGGCAAGATTAAATATAAATTTTAAAAAATCATGCAAGGCAAGATTTTTACATTAATACTATAGACACCATGTTGAAACTACATTAATAAGATGACACTCAACTTAGAGAATACTTAAAAATCTGCATATTTTGTTTCAAATGTTTCTAGCTCAAAATATACGATCAAAAAAAGAAATAAAAAAAACACAATAAAAACTTGATTGTAGCTCCTAGGTTTAGAAAATCTCACAAGACAACAAATTCAACATATGCTGACCCTGTTTCCTTCATGTCCCAAAAAACAGCTACAAATTAGTTTGTCAAGCTGTACTCCTTTCTGTCTCAACAAATATCCCTTACACCCTTGCCAACAAAAAAAGCATCCAATATCAGCCTGGTCCTTGTCCTTCCAGGCAGCCCATGCAGCTGTATAATTAAACTTCTTCCCTTGACAACTTGCATGATTGTTTTCCTAACAGTATATTACTTCGTTAGTACTTTCCAATATACGTTATTTTTAAACTGTCACTTTTACCCGACTCATCCTGATTCGCACTCGTCTGTTTATCATAACAATCATTAATAACTGTCACTCCGCGCCATCAATTTAACGAACTCTCTCCCTCATTAGCATGTTCTAGCATTTGTTCCATAGAAAGGCTGATTATTTTCTACAACAGGCCAAGCCAATTACTTTAGCGAAATGGAATCACATTAATCAAAACTTAACAAGGTGGCAAATTTAAAGATATCAGATTGCAAAAGACAGCATAACTAATATGTCACTGTCAGAGGTACTATGTAGGTATGCAGCAGCTGTACTAAATATATCTCCTCACACAGGCCACATGAATTTTGACATTTCATACGATCTGACAACTACCAAAGTGATATTAGAAGGCTAGAGGCTGGGTAGAGCTGCTTACTGTGACTTTTCTAGACTCTGGCAAGGACAGTGGAAAGAAAGAAAGATAGAAAATGGTGACTGTGTCTGCTCAGGCCAGCAGACGGCAGTTCATCATGTCTCCCTTCGCAGAGCTGTTTTCTTTTACACTTTAAATGATGATACTCATCAATCATGGCCTGACAGCTGCATCAAACCAGCTGTAAACATGCAAAGCCCAGCAGTCTAAAATATGCTGACACCACTGATAGAAATAATAATAAAAAAAAAATCTCATTCAGGTCCACAACACACACACAAAGTAGAAAAACATCTTGACATTATGTACTTTAGTTGCGTATATACAACCTTTTAATGAATCGTGTTGTCCATTCACCAATTGGTAACACTTTTCATTAAAGTACAGTTATATGTATGCATACAGAAAATGGATACCGTGAGAAGATAACACTAAATTGCACATACTGTATATCTACTTTTTTGCTCTTTGTTCTCTATTACAACAGATTCCAGCAAGTCTTTATAAATAAACTAAATTATCCAGAGCATTTTCTTTCATTATTACATTTCACAGAGCTTTTTTATTTCATTCCATTCATGAAATCCTGCTATGATTCATTTTTACAACTTAAACAGCTATTAGGTTGAGCTGCCAGCCTGAGTTTGATGAATGTGTATGATAGGGGAGGACAAAAAGAAGGAGCAGCGCTTGTAAACCGACAGCATTAGCCACTTTATTAACCAAGCTCCTAACGGGTTTCAGGCTTTGTGTTTGCAAATCAATTTTTACTCCCCATTATGTTCTTCACTAAATTGCTGGTAGAAGCATTAAAAGGTAAAGCACAATGTAATTAGGTTGTGTATCGCCAAGTAAATAATTTATTAAAATGTAGTGCCTTCTTATCCACTACAATACAATAAAACTAAATACAACTTTACAAGCTTTAAATGAATGAATCACACATTCATTTAAGTTTGGAATGTAGATACAGGGTGCATATATATATGCATGTCGACAGAAGGTTTAACTCCATATCGAACATTATATGCATAATTACATTTTGTTATGTACCCCGTTTCATTTTTTAAAATGTGTATATTTGAAATCTGTCAAGCTTTTGTAACAAAACCTGTCCTTCTATGAAATGGATAATCAATGTTTTCTCTTCATACCTCATTGCTGCAGAATATATGTATTATCTAATAGCCCTTAGCACTGTACTTATATTTTCAATCTTCCCTTTTTCATAGCTGATAAACTACTGCAGAATAATATAACTAACCCATACCTAAGCCATAACTATTTTTCCCCTCTAAATAATAAGAGCCATAGTTTCACCTTTTAAATTCTTAAAGTATACAAAGAGAAACAAAAATAGGTTATATGTACAGAGTATAATTTCTTAGATTAATTTCACTTGAGTCTTGAAACTTTTTTGCTATTATTCAGAGTACTACCAATTGCTCATTTTTAACTGAGAACTGAGCAGATGGATGTGAATTCAAAGTTTCCTGATCTTTAGCAGAAGTTATGGAGGGTTATCTTTGGCTGTATCTCTTTCTGCTGGCAGCACTCCCTTGGTGATGAAGGATTAACCACCGCAGCTGTCTCTTCCCCGAATGATGCAGTGCAGTGCTCCTCAACACGACAGCATCACTTAATCTTAATGTCCGCTCTTCCAGCGCAGCCGCACAGGACAAAGCCAATCAACATCAGATGCCACTAGGATGGACCTACTGCTTGGCCCTGGAGTCTTTCACCCTCACAGGCCTATTAATCAACTTCAGCCAGTCCAATCCCAGAGTTCACTTCTCTCAAACCACAGCTGAGCTGAGCTGTGATGTATAGGAAAGGGTTGGCGTACACAAGAACAGTTATCAGATTACACATTATGCACCGCTTTATATTGCTTCCAAAAAAATGTACTGAATGCTTGCACCTTCTTTCTGTATGATACCTATTTATTGTGTTTAAGATAGTATGTGCCTAAGCAATGTCCTTAGCCATAAAGAGGAAGGATATTTGAAATAATTACCCTTATTCATTTTGACAAATTACAGCCTTTGGGGCATTGCTATGCTAAGATTAAAATTTAGTTGGATACAAAAGGTGTCTTCTGTTTTTTTTTTTTTTTTTTTGGTCTATCTGTGTTTAGTGCAGTATGTCTAGAAAAAAAAGTGTTCTATACCTAAGCATGTAAATCACACATTATAAAGACAACAACCCAATGATTTTTATTTTTTTTAACTAGGATCACGTGATAAGGGGGATATATCCCAATAAGCAATTCAAATACTTTATTCCAAACATACTAGTGCTCAATTGGCATTATAAATAACATCCAAGCTGTTGTGTGATCTATGACAAAAATGACTTGTAGCAATGCTAGTCTTCAGCAAGATAAATCAGTTTTCTTGCAATCTGCATTACAATTAAAATACATTTGTATTCTTTCTCAGAAGTGCACCCAAAGTCCTCAAAGGGAAAGTTATTACATTACAAATTATAGCTGAGGTTGTCTAAATAAACACAGCCCTGTTAAATTTATGCAATCTTCCCTTTCGCTTACATTTGCAATTTTACTGCTGAACTACTGTTAGTTCTCACTTTAGCAGCATTAAAATGTATAAGAAATTCTCTTGTGAGCTATATAAGGAAACTGCTCTTGATTTATTGTAACCAATTTA
The DNA here is from genome assembly GCF_902713425.1 of Acipenser ruthenus. Taxonomy (NCBI): domain Eukaryota; kingdom Metazoa; phylum Chordata; class Actinopteri; order Acipenseriformes; family Acipenseridae; genus Acipenser; species Acipenser ruthenus. The sequence continues at coordinate 11,544,270 of NC_081195.1, read as the reverse complement.
GAACAAAATACTGAGAAACCTGATTTTAAATCACACAGTACTGCAACGCCTATAACCGAGAAAGCATTCAGAGTGCAAAATGCAATATAAAATATGTTTACATTACCCATTTATATTTACTGAATTGCTTACTGTGTGTCTATTAAGACGTAAAAAAGGAGTATTAATTACATTCAACACATATTTTACTTGCATATGCCATATGCCATATTTTTTAATTTACAGAACATACCTTTTCAATACAAATATTTTGTGAAAGCTACATGAATAACTGGCTGTTATAGTAGGGAGTGACATACTTTTCCCTTATTTGGGTCTGAATCTGGCACGTTCTGCTTCAGTCCAGTTCTTAGTGGTCCATATCATAAAATCAACATAATTGGCACTAACTGGCATCTAATTTGGCAGTAAAAGAGAGAGGCCAAAAGGACAGAGACAGCTGAGAGGAAGAATATTAAGCTGATGCAGCAGAGAGTGCTATATTTGGGCGAGTGTCTAGGTATATAGAAAAGACATGTTGGAAGGGAACTGCATTACTGCTTCCACATATTTTACTATAATAACCTTGCGCTCATTTCATTATCAACCCTCTCCTGTAATCCTCCTGCACTTTTATGAAACTTAAAACCAATTACAAGTGGACAAGAGCACAACACAGTTGAACAAATCAATTTTAGACACCCACTACATATCCATATAGTCTATGATAAAATGATATATTTACATGTAGCTTTTTTTTGGTGATTTCAGTTGAGTTGCCTTATTCTATTTCTAACAATATACTTAAACTCTCATCTTGTGAGCACCTTCTACTTACAACCAAGCACTTCTTATTAAGGACCTATCATACTCATTATACTAATAAAAACCGATTTTCTTGCATGATTTGAGCTATTTGTGCTAAATGTACTAATTGCTGTTTACTTGTTAATTAAAAGGTTTTGCATCAGCTTTCCAATTCACACCTGTCCTCCATTCCCTAATCATCTCCCCGATCTGAACTTAAAACAAATGCAAATGGGAAAAATTAATACCGGTACAAACATTTTAAACATGCACTGTTTAAGTATAGAATGTTTGAAGTTCATATAAAGGAATAACATAGCGCTGACATTATGTATTTTCCTTTTTTTTTTTTTTTTTTTTTTTTTTTTACAGCTTAAGCAACATTTTCAGTCCCCCAATACTCCGAAATTAAGGCAATCAATGTTGAGGCAATCAGTTCTTTGTGTAAAATTGTCAAGATGAGCCGTATTATTCGAAAATATAAATTTGAATAAAGGTAATCTACCCTTTATTTCAAAATTGCCTTCAGGCTCATGTTGGGAAGCTAAAGAATGCAGAACATTATTTACCCCTTGTATTTTGTTTAGGTCTAAGAATGCCCTTTTATACAAGATTTAGAGAATTCTGCATCATATTGTATTGTTAGATGGGCACTGATGGGAGTTCAAATAATCAACAAGACTGGCACACCCCATGTTTCAGGATCTGAAAGGTTAAACTAATTTCATAACTAAAAAGATGTCATGCTAGACCAACAAATGAAAACTATTTGCCTTGTCATCTAATATGTGTTTGCTGAAGACAGCACTGGTACTCAATTACAGTACTAGCCACTGCATCAGCCACCCAAGCTCCTCCCCATGACAGTATTAACCAAGGTCTATCACTGAAAACCTTCTAATAAAGACATCATCACCAATTCAAAGCAGATGATAAAGGACTGACACATTTATAATCATTATTAATTAACAGTTTTCAGAGATGGAATTAAATCAATATGCTGCTCTGATATCATTTTAACTAGTTATGCAAATCAAACATTTAGAGCACAGGAACGGATATAAATGCCATTCAAAATTCACTTCACACTTATTACTGTAATATCAGAGCTTTCAGGCTTTGCTAGTAAAAAAAAAGGACTTAATGCTCATTTAATTATAGTCAGACATAAAGCTTATGGAATGAAAGTTGAAATAGCTGATTAGTTAACAAGTCACAGGAAGGTAGCAGTAAGGACAGACAATGAGATAATAATGTGAAAATGTTAGAAATGCAAATGCTGGCAGATCGTACTTAAAAAGAACAGTGACAGTTAAAGAATATTATAAAAATGGTCACATGCTGTAAAGTGGTTTAAAATACAAAGGATGAAAAAACTGTTAAATTATTATTATTTATTATTATTTGTTAAATATCTGATGTCAATATGGTAATACGTGCAAATTACAGAATATTACATTTTATTGCACATAGCTTATTTATAGCTTTATTTTAATAATACTTAAGGCCTATTCACACAGGACGCGATGTAACAAGCGAATGTGCAGTACGACACATCGTGCCATGACAAAAAAAAAGTGTCCGGTGTCAATAGGCCTTTACATTAAACACATTTGAAAAATCAGATTTAATGTGTATTGCCTTAGTTAAACTGCTTTGTATTCTACACCTCGAATTATGATAACACTTTGTTTATTAGTATTATTTTTGAAATGATGATCTCTCTCCAGCAGTATGCAGTAAAATCGCCTACAATGACTATTCATATTCAAATGATGGAATATTATACCACAGAATAACTAATAAGGTAAAGATGTTTGCTACTGTTTTGAAAAAGGACAGTTATTTAAAAAAAAAAAGATGACTGCCAGATGTAATGTACAACATGAAAATCGGTATTTGTAGGTTAAAACACATTTGCACAACTAATTAAAAAATTCTGATAGTCTTGAGTAGATTGTTATTAGTCCTGCTTTAGTTGTAAAGCAGCAATATGATTCTCTTCTGACAAGAAATACTGGTATAATTTATTGCATTATTACTCTTCTGAACTGAAAGCAATTAATCCACCAGGATGTAATAGTGAAAATTCATCACAGGCAAGCTATAAAATAATAGGTGCTTAATGGCTTTTTGTTTGCTGGCTAATCTGAAGCACCCAGTGATCAACTGAAGCTTGGTTATCGGCTTGAATCCTTTCCTTTTCACTTCATATCCATCATAACACAGTGGTGCTTCTGCTATTTAATAACTGTACAGCTCCAGGTGTTTTTCAAGCATGAGGAATATCAAAGACACAATAAGCTTTATATATATACCATTTTTAATGCTTAACATACAACTTTTTAAAAAATAAATAAATAAATAGACAACAAAAAAACCTATTATTTGTACTTATTTACCAAAAATATACTCTGTACTTGTTTTAGGTTTTACTATATAAAGCTAAGGGATTATATTTTTCAATTTGGCTAGTGTTAACAATACTTCAACACATTTTAATTAAAAAGCTAAAAACAATTTTTAGACATATTTATATACCTGCAAGTCTAAATTTTGAAAGCTTGTTTCCCCTTTTGCTAAACGCATGTCAATTTTCATTATTATCAGTGCTACCTTAAACTGTAAAGACTGATCAGCCTCTTCATAGGTTTGAAACAAAGGGGTTAATGCTACAAAAATGTCACCTAAGTGGTTTTGTCTTTATGCACCAATAAATTTACTCGGCACGTAAACATCACATGCTTTCATTACATTTGAATCTGCTTTATGGAATTACTGACATCTGTATGATTTAGTAATTGTTGTTACTATGAAGTTATTGTAGCAATTTAGCTCTCTATTACCGATCAATTCCTTCTCTCAAGGGCACAGTTGAAAAGTGATATTTGAAAATAGGCCCTGATAGATTGCATAGTTAGTTGGTAGCGGAGACAAACAACTTAATCTAGAGCAAATTAGTTTGGCTGCCAGTGATAGTTTTATACAAAGATGTAAATTATCTTGTCAGAATCTTCCAGGTTGCTGCTCAACTAACAAGAAACCACTGTGGTTAATAAAGATGAACGCTAAGCTCTCCTCTCTCAATCTGCTGCACTGCCGTTTCAGCATTCTAGTAGCCATAAATGCACTATTTACTAAATTACATTTTCAAAGGAAAAACTGCTTAACTGCAAGATAAATATCTGGTGAACAAGGTATTTATAATGTATTATAGCACTATAGAAAACAGGGTTTAGAAAGTATGCATTACTTTTTCATATGTATTCCAAAAATCTAGAAACCATTGGAAGCTAAATAATTCCAAGTAAAATAGATTTGAATGTACAGCATACAGTATTTTCTTTCTTTATTTTTTTGGCCAAATTAAATGTTTCAGGTTATTCTTGTAGAGCACAAATATATATTATATATATATATATATATATATATATATATATATATATATATATATATATATATATATATATATATATATATTTATAATTATATATATATAGATATATACATATATATATATATATATATAGAGAGAGAGAGAGAGAGAGAGAGAGAGAGAGAGAGAGAGATAGAGATATATATATATATTTTTTTTTTTTACTAAACCTTTTACTAAAACTTTGAGCTCTGCTGCAATAAAAGGGACTGTGGAAAATGACTTACAGCATAATCTATTCTCACACGCATCTTGATTCAGCCTCATTACAGCACCTAAAATAAAATATTCCTCCTTTGCTGGCATCTTTCTAAACAGTGGTCCACTAAATCAATATTATTCACTTGGTATTTTTTAAAAGCACTGTATCTTAATTACCCAGCATTAGAGCAGGCAATAATTTCACTTACTAAGCATATTATATTTAGAAAACAATCAGTCAACTAGTATGTTCTTTCTCAGAATTTGTAAGTACTGACTGAGGTCTGAAATCATGGTGCTTTAGTAAAAATGTCACATTGAGTTTGAGAGTGTGAATGTGACTCCCTGAGCCAGCACCTTGCTATATATCTTTATTAGTTTCATTGGTCAGTGTGGTGACCAGTTGTTTATTCTCATTAGCAGAGACGAGGTAACAAATTTGGAACCGACATGCATTCAGGAGACTAAAACATATGTCTTTGCAAAAAGCAAAAACAAAAACAGAAAAAAATTGCTTGTAAGGTTGTACATAAAGCAAAGCTACAGGATCAATATCAAGGTTAGACACAATTCAGTAGAATTGGAAAAGGAATGCAATATCTTATAAAAAAGAAATCACAAAGCATGAAAAGGGATTTGTATCTCTTGCTCTGACTAATGGCAGCCAAAATGTGTTAAAGAATATTGTTAATTTGGTTCAAGAATTGACTCCATTTTCATACCACATTGACTTACTGTTTTCTGATGTTGAGATGTTTATTGTCAAAAACATTTAACTGAGCAGAATAAAAGAACACATTGTTTCTTTAATACTTAAAAAAAACAAAGCCAACATAGGAGCAGAACATAAGAAAAGTGTGAAATAGAAACTGAATATATGCCTATTAAAAAAAAAAAAAACACTGCCTGCTCCAGATATGGCATACGAATGTAAAGGTAACTGTACATTGACAGTTGTCACCTTAGCATCTTGTAAATAAGTCTGTGTCTGTTTTTGCAAGCTTGCTAATAAAGAAAACAAAACTGAACCTGTGGAAAAAAAAAAAAGAAAAACATTTCAGAGATGCAGATTTAAAAATGTACTTTGAAATACCCAAGTGCTATCTGCACTTTACTTCTGATTTATGAAGAGGACATTTGGCATTAAGATTACTGACCTCGACAGCTGACATAGCTACTGCAGACAGATTTCTTGCAGTGCTTGTGCACTTATAAATTCTACAACTTAATATGCATGAACATCTTATTTCAAAGGGATTCACAATCATTTCATCAAACTGATATGATATTACAGTTCTCCGATTGTCAATCTATTTTTAAATCTGCTATGATTTGCAAAGAGTGACTTCATCTAGTCCTTTAAAAGAGCATTGCAGCAACTTTGAAAAGTTCCCTCAGCATAACAAACTGAAAATACTTCAGGTACCATATTTTAATCTTGCTATAAAATTCATCAATCATCAAGAAGGTTTAACATTGTCTGGAAGTCAGGTTGTGCTGGCATTATTTTCACATGAGGCTGCCCACCGATGCAGACAGCCAGACACCATGGGGTACTGTCATTTTGATAACTGCAATTAACAAAACCTGACAGCTTTTATACTGACAAATATTATTACAATATTACAATATTATACCACCACATACGGAGTCTAAATGTTACCTTACAACCATTGCTTGCATTCAATTATGCATGGCAATTTAATATGTAATGCTAGAGACATGTAAACATTAAATTATACTGTATATTTAATATGAATACGGATTGCACACACACATGTGCATAACATACAAAAAACTCTGGTTTTAAGAAAAAATACATATATTCTTGTGAGAGAAATAACTGGCAGGTAGGGGGGAGGTGTTAGGCAGTTTCTGGTGTGGGATATGAAAGAAAAAGCTGGCTTTTGATGGCATAGTGCAGACAAGGCAACACTGAAAAAAGCTAATGGCCATGATTAATGACAACGGGCTAGAGGAGAGCTGGGACACAGCCGCTACATATATCATCCCTTCCCATCAGTCTCTGCACCTCCCTGCCCCTCTCTGTAGCCAGAACTGTAAAAATGGCTTATCGTCTACACTTTTTCTTACACATAGAAATACTTTTTTTCTAAAATATGTGACAAAGAGGTGATAAGGTGAACAAGAAAATGGCGTGTAAAATAACTATAAGATATTCTAAGGGAGAAAAAAAAAACTTAGGCTGTAATCATTCAAGTTTTCAGCAACTTGACTCTTCACATGCTGAAGCCACATTTTCAAGGTCTTATCTGCCATATGGTTCCCTGTTTGGATGATTTATTAGGTGAGGAAAGCGCACTGATAAATTTTACTGCATTTCCCTGCATAGGCCACCTACGGTGTCAATAACGAAGCTCAGGCCGCTTTAATGAAAACTGTAAGCACCAAAGGATAACCATTTATTTATGAGTTGCTATAATATTACGTGGGCAAAATTTATCTCCCCTTCTCACGCACTCTGCAGAAACCGAATCTGGTCAGAGAAACAGAGATCATATCCATATGTCAGCAACTCACTAACACCCCTCCCTAGTGTGGTGCTGATGTTTTCTGGTTAGGTTAATTGAAGCATTTGAGTATTTACAACTCACACAAAAACAGCAAGAGTTTATTTATGACCAATTAAAATAACAATTTTGAGTATAGGAACCCATTACAGAATTTAGAACCTTTGATTCTAATTAGTTATTGCATTTGGTTTCTGGTTTACATGGCCGATTTACTGGGAAGACTGCAAATCAATTTCCTATTAAAACAACAGATGCTGAAATTTTACGGAACAGCCCAAAAGAGATGTAAAATGCTGAAATATTTTAAACTTCAGTATTTAGCATTTCTGTTAGAAACCAGGAATTCTAATGCCAGCAACATTTTGTATTTGTTCAGCATTCAGTTAGCTGGTGGAGCTATGTAAAAATCATATTAAAATCAAAGTCATCAATAATTAAACCTGTTTGCTAAATATAGCGCTAGCTCTACTACCATGACACAGTAAAAATGAAAACTTTACATTGTTTTATTCAAATCTTTGTTTAAGCATTTTACATCCGCATACCATTAAATTGTTGATATAATCTAAGAGAAATCACTTTGGCTCATTATATCTGCATTGTAGCTTCAGTTTCAGAAAAAAAGAGCTGTCAAATTAGTATACAACAAAACAGTCGTCAATATTTTCTGAAAAAGACACAAGGAGAGACAATAAAATTATGATACCTTTCATCAAAGGCACCAAAAAGGCATAGGTGATTTTAGACACAAGGTTTTATCCTCATTTGGCCAAAAAAAACAAAACAAATCCTCCTGACTCAATTTTTTGTTGTTAAAATGAGTGGTGAATGTTCATGGGGTTTATAGAAACCGACAACTATTCTGTTTTGCATTTTTATTATCAAGGAGAAGATTAGCATTTGGCAGGTATCATTTCAAACAGCTTTTATGTGGCTTGTCAGAACTCTTTTGCTTGTTAAGTTTCCAAGAAGTGTACCCTGAAAAGGTTTACATGCAGCCAAACACAGATATCGGCCGAGATATGCTGTAGATATTTAAACAAACCCATTGGGATAAGACTACAGGAATTGTACTTTTTTTGGTACTTAAAACATAGCCGACTGTAGCTGCTTTAGAGATTAGCCACCAATGAGTATTATTTGTTTTGTCTAAAGACCTGGCACCTGACACATGTGTTATTTTACAAGTAGCATACAAGTACCATTTCACTTAAGAAAGCTCTCTTCTCACCACACATCCTACTGAAAAAGCTACCCCAAGCCTTATCCTAACTCCCCTACCTTCAATAGCTCCCTTGAGAACTATGGGAACAGTTTTACAGCGGAAATTTATTAGAAAAAGGCATGTCTTTCATAGTACCTTAATAAGTCAATTTTATGGCCAGCAGAAGTGAACAGGTTTCAGCAATTCAAATTGAAAGGCACGTTTCTATTTGCCTACCAGCTTTCACTCAAAAACAAAATCAATAGCAAATGTTGTAAAAGACCCAACGTATTTAAAAAAAAAAAAAAAAAAGTATACCACCTATTTACACCTCCTACAACACAATAGTACAATTAAAACAGGTTACAAACGCATTAATGTTTGTTGGATTTGCTGTTGGTCTGTTATATTTATATTTATAGAAATTTAGGATGCCCAATTACATTCCCTCATTGTAGCAACTCACAACAACAGTTCAGGAAAAATGAATACCAAGCCAATCACCTCTTTACACCCAGGAGCTAGACAGCAGATGTTGGCACTGTAGCGCGGTGAGGTGAAACAGTCCCCTGATGATTTCGCCTCCCCAGGCAATTGCAACGCTCCCTGCGAGATCCCCAGCTAATATCGACAACTTGGCCCAAGTGAACCTGCACCCCTCGTCACTGTATGAACACAATATCATGTTTTTACCAAGCAAGTCACCCGGGGATGATACTAGTACTTTGCACTACTGCTGTGGTATACAACTAATCAAATATAATACATTTTATTCAAATGATGTGTAACCTCTGTTAGTAGTACAACATTTTAACACCTGTATTCTTAGTGCAGGTGACATTGCTGGAGTAAAGCGACTTAAAATGAACAAATCTGTTTTGAAGAAGAAAAAAAAAACAACAAAGCCTTAAATTCATGCATATAGGTTTTACAGACACATTATACAGGACATAATATTTAATCTCAAATTAAGGAAATGTTCTTCAGCCTCAGCTGAAGATTATCATAGATCAGTCACCGAAGTAAACAGGCTCTGCTTTAATTCCAGCAGCTATTCCATATTTATTTATTTATAAAAATGATTTGACAAGGAGCGAATTTCCTAAACCCAAGTCAGAAAACCTGAGCCGAATGCCTCATTCCCTGAAAGGGCCACTGGGCACCAGACAGCTCATTTATTAACGGAGCCTTAAAACTACCAGAAGATGACACGCAACTTGTATTGAAGAGATAGATTTCCACTTGGAACTCAAGGTACATGATTCAAGATCTCTTCCTATTATTTTATTCATATCATGTTTCCACAGTAATCCCATTCATATTTTAATATTATTCAACCTGAATGTAGAACTGGTTTTACTGGAAGTAATACATAGCCCATGAAGTCCAATATGCTGATAAATGCCACATTTAAATTTTATTGCATTACATTTTTGGCCACTGTACATGTGGTCTGTTGCTATTCATACTACTTGACCCTTATGTGACAATTTCTGTTACTAGCAATAGGAATCTAATACCAAAAAGCCCCATTCAGCCATCATTAGACTTCACCAAATGTACTAAAGATGTGTACAATATATAACAGCAGTGTGGAGTAGTGGTTAGGGCTCTGGATTCTTGACCGGAGGGTCGTGGGTTCAATCCCAGGTGGGGGACACTGCTGCTGTACCCTTGAGCAATGTACTTTACCTAGATTGCTCCAGTAAAAACCCAACTGTATAAATGGGTAATTGTATGTAAAAAATAATGTAATTGTATGTAAATATAATGTGATATTTTGGAACAATTGTAAGTCGCCCTGGATAAGGGCGTCTGCTAAGAAATTAATAATAAAAAATAATAATAATAATACCAGGGAACATTTGAGTTTCACTTGAAAGATACAGTGGATTAGTTTTAATGATCTAAAACAACAGCGGATCCTAACACAACTCATAAATATGGTGAAAACACCAGCCAGATTAATATGTAGTTAAAAAGACACTTGTATTTAGGTTCTCCCTTGTTTAGATCAGTAAACATAATTTCAAACCTAGTATTTTAAATGTAAATAGTGTATACAACATACATCTACTGTAAGAAACATCTCATTACCAGACATGCCCTACCACTTGACATCAATTAAGCATAGTTAGTGGGATTCATTATGACCTGCACTGGAATTTAGCTAGGACACCAGGGTTAACACTTCTGCTTTTCTGCAAACCAATATCATGAACAATGTTCACAAAATACCTTGTTAAAACATCTAATTTGAAAGATAACACCTCCAAACAGAAAAATTGTCAGCTCCCCACCCACCATGGCCCCCATCACTATGCTAGGATACTTCAAAGAAGAAAGAAGAAAGTGCCCTGCTAAGAATTTCAGGGCCACTTTTCTTTGTTATCATGCATAGTCTTAAGTAAAGCACAATCTTTATTTTACAGAGAATCATGCAGAACAATGATGTACACAGGATTGCTTTTTAAACAACATTAACGTATTCCAGGCTTAATTTAATATAATTGGTATAAAAATGTAGAAACATTATATTCAGTGGGTGGTGTTGGTTCGTAGTTGGCATATATTCTTATTTACTATGAAAATTCACTTTCAATCCTTTCCGAAGGCATTCCCCATTATAAAAGGGTCAGATTTATTATGGATACTGAAAAAAAAAATCTCTATAGAAACACACAATCCTAAATGTTGCCATGAAAGTTGTTCCAATTCTTGTATATTTTTAATCTAGTGAACTGTGAGAATTATTAAAAATAATGCAGTGTATTGGCAATAACACAGGGTTTTGGATCCAATAACTAAATTAAGACTCCACCCAACTAAGTGAACATGTTTCTTTTGGGACAGGATCTCAAACTCTGCACAATATCATTCAAAACAGGCATTGGGAAATGAAAAGCACATTAGCAAAGGTGTCTTGTCTGAACAATATGAGTCTGTTCCCTTCAGCTATGTGTTGACTTCCATATTCTGCAGAGGTCTTCATCTAACTTTGGAATTGCTAATTCCAATCTTCAATAGCATGTAAAGACTTGATGACATAATAATAATAATAATAATAATAATAATAATAATAATAATAATAATAATAATAATAAAAGAACACTATAAAAAAATCTACTAAAATGTTTTCAGCTTGCAATGATGTTTTCAGCTTGACTACACAGTTCTGAACAAACAACAAAGAGAATCTATGTAGTCTGTCTTAGGGCTGCTACAATCAAATCGAAAATCAATTATTCAATAATTACATTTTTGTAACGTGCATACTAATAATGCTCTTATTTTCCTGCTTGTGTTAACTAGCATCTGAATTGCTGGTCCCATCCTGACCACCAGTGAATCAGTTTTAAAAATGCTTTGTAAGTATGCGTCCTTTATGTATTCGATGTAAACAAAAAGCGCTCCGCCTTGGATCCAGAGCAGGTCGACAGACCAGTACTCCTACAGTACCCCGCACAAAGCTATATTACAGTTAATTACCCTTGCATTCCATTGTTCTGCCCAAGCTTTTACTTAACAGCAATGATATTAAAATAATCACGTCGCAGGAGGGGGGGGATTTTTCTGGGTAGTACAATCATCCATATTTTTTCGAACGATTATACACCCAGTCCTCGTTATATCGCCCCGCGTTATACTGTGGATTCAGATATATCGCGGTCATGGAGTTGGCTCCCCATTTTTACTGTTAACTGCGTATACCTTAGCGGGAATATACACAGGCACTTAGAATTACTGTTTGTTTTATTCCGTACTGCACATCACAAACAACAATATACAAAACAATTAAAAACAAAGCATTAATATCATACTGTTATCATATACACAAGTATTGCATAATAACACAAAGCAAATTAAATATCTAGCTGCTGAAGCAGTTTTTATTTTAGCCAATGGCTACAGTGGTTGTACAGTATTTGTTAGCCTATTTGTTCTTCTATGAATCTCTCTCTATATCACGGCCCTCATTATATAGTGGATTTATATTGGACCCCGACACCCGTGATATAGCGAGTGGGTGGTGCATTTTGGGTGCAAAATTAAATAGATTGCTATTTGAGGCTTAACTGACAGCCCTAGTCTGTCTCTAAAACAACATGGCAGGTCACATTGAAATTCATTTCACAATGCATGCTCCAAAAGGTCCTAAAAACCTTTATTCTGAAATGTTACCTGAAAAGCTATTTGAAACGTTTTTTTTTTCTTCTTTTGAGATGAAAACACAATGATTTGTGTAATCTGTGCAAATACATTTCCAACAAATTAACAGGAATTTGCAGCTCAAAAGGATCTAAGAAACCACAAAGGTTGTCATTAGCAAAACAATACTATGCCTTTAACATCTTTGCTTTGCTAACTTTTAATGATTGATAAGAAAAGGCCATGTTAAGGGCAATTCAGACAAGCTCTGAGGCAAAACCTGTTCAACATTGTCAACATTTAGTATAGGGGTTTATTGTTTTATGTTTCTTTGAGTTCCCAAACACATGTTTCACAAACTATTGAGGAATTTCTCCATTAACTCCTAAAGATACTGGTACAAATTACACACAGTAGTGTAGAGCTAAATATACAGTGCTAATGCTTCAATATTTGTTTGTTATATAGAGCCTTCCGCTATTATCCACTGTGAAAATATAGTGTATAAACACTACTCACCTAGTTAGATAACCAAGCGAATACATAAAACATATTTTTGGCTGTTTATCCTATTTATAGTAAAAAAAAAAAAAAAAAATTAAAAATGTACTACAAGCAAAAATTCACTATTGACACTATATATATATATATATATATATATATATATATATATATATATATATATATATATATATATATATATATACTACTACAATACCTGTAAAAACAGCCTTCAAAACAAAATACTTGAATAATATTCACTGCAATGACTTCTTCCTTCCCTCTTGGGTCACTGTTCTATGGCACATGTTAAATATACCAGTGAAGGCAAACATTTACAGATTTTAAATGTCACTCATTTATTTAAATATAGGACATAATGAATTGTGCTATATGGTAAAGTGATATTAGCAAGACATTCAATTTGCCTGATACTCACTATTGTAGTGCCTTATTACATTTTTATTTCCCATAGTTCAACGTGATTTTGATACAAGACAAAATTCTTAGAAGCATAGTCACTTATTTTCAGAGACAAGTGCTTCAAGTTTATATAATAAATGTTTGATCAAAGAGTGAAAAAGAAACAAGACAACTCTTTTGTCTTCTGTGCCAACTATTTTAGTTTATTTGCCATGAGTGCAGAGTATAATTAATATTACACCGGAGCCAGCATTGTCATTTTTCAAATCATTTCCCTGGAAATGTTCTACACCTCTTAATGGCCCTGCTAATGCTGTAGCTGTCATGTTTTGGACAGCTGCGCTTTTACAAGACAAACTCAGCTGCGCCATGTGCCTCTCTGTAGACTTTTTAGCTCAAAGGCTTAGAGGCCATGGATGCCAGCTGGTAATGGCTATATGGAAATCTTTGATTAATTTTTTACCTCTTGGTACTGACTGTTGCTCAAGTGTCACCTTCCCACTTTCTGTCCCAGACCAGTTTTTACTCTGCCTGATGGATGACGGAGCAACCAAGTGGGCTAAAGATAAAAAAATAAAAACAATCATATGACTAACTAAAGCACGGCCACACAATCCAGATGTATAGAGAACAGGAAGTAGCCAGAGTGGCTGTAGTTAAGCAGCACACTATGCAAGAAATAAAGCCCTCATAAGAAATAAAGCCCCAAAGAGAATTCAACCCACACACTGTAACATATAAACTTTCTGTGGTAGGCTCAACTCAAGCCAATGGGTCTAGAAAGAAAGAAAGTTTTTATCATATGAAATTATGTTTAGCCTAATCGCTAAGTCCCCTTGCATGACTAAACATAAACATGTATTGGTTACTTTAAGTAAATCACATACATTTCCTTGCGTGTCGCATTTAAAATACCTGTATATTAAATACCAATTGTTGTTCTTCACTCATCTGTTATAATTTGTATTAAAACTCCACAGTTCAATTCCATGTAGCAATAATACAAAATCTACTGTAGATTAGTTTGACATGAACCATTCCACTACCACAACAAATTAAACCAACAGTATATAGTCTTGAAGTAAGCACGTCTTCTATAGTGTTGGAAAAATCTACATCTTGAGCTTTTCAGATCCGTGTAGACTTCCAGGGAATAGTTAGGAAAGTTTTATCCAGTAAACATGTTTTTACAATCAAAAACACATTTCATATTGAATGATTATAAATGAGTAGTGTATTAACACACCTTTATTGAAAATTATTGCCTGACAGGCATCAAACAAGTTTTACAATTTTCTTATTTAGAAAGAACAGCTTGTTCTCTCACTGTAATGCTGGGGTGCTTTACTTGGCATTGATCATATGATTTTTGAGATCTTTAACTGACTGACATTTTATATTAAAAACAAGACGCCTTTACTGAATGGTGATTCTGCTGGTATGGATTCAATAATTCCACCTAAACCCCTTTTGTTATTGAAAGGGAATAATGAAGACTTTTTTTTCCCCACTTATCCTTTGTAAGGAACATCTCTCTGGATTCATTATTTTTTGTCAACGCTGTATTTTGATTTCGCATACGCTCCTCTTAAGTCCTTGGAGAGTAATACATAAACTTTATATCATGCTGCGTCTACAGAATGTATGAGACAGTTGTGCTCATAAATGCAACAGCACGCTTTCCTGTTAAAAACAACCAGGCCAGAAAAAGTGACACGAACAGGATGCTGCTAAACATGCACGGTTCAGAAATACACATTGTATTCTCTTCTGCATGATTTGCTGCCATTTAAAAAGACAATAAACAGCGACTTTAGATTACGAACAACATGTCATTTCAGATTTGCTGTTGCTCAACATCAAGAAAAATCAATGCCAGCTCTACGGGGGCAGAAAAAACAGAGAATTGAGCTCCGTTTCAGGTCTGTTTGAACTCATTTTCTTTCTCTGCAGTTGCCCCCTCATGCACCCCCTCAGGCATCCCCTCACAGCAGGCATGACAGCTTGACACATTGACAGCTTGCCGTGAATGACAACTGATTTGTACAAATTTCAAGCCTTATAAATCTACCTGTCACAACAACAGCATAAAGGAGCTCGGACCCAGCAGGTAATTTGGAAAAACCTTCCCCTGACAGTACTCTCTGAAAGCCTATGGCTTGCTTCCTTCCAAAAAAATTCAACCATCATCCTTCGTTCAACTTTGAATAAAAACCCAAGGCCTATTTTCATGCCAACAGGCTACCAACTGTCTTATTTAAAGATTAAAAAGAGTAAATTGAAAAACATCCACACATTCTTGTTTTATACGGATAAGAAAGTAGCACCACCTGCTACTCTGCAGGATTACTACACCGTTTTTCTCCACAGTGCTCTGGCTGAGTAAATGAGCTGGGCTTTCTTACGGTATTTAAACATTATCCCAGATTGCACTGGTTTCTCTGCGTCTCCCCCTCCTCCTCTTAAGACTTTTTCTGTTAATGCCAGTCTGGCAGCCAAAAGATACAAGTTGGAAAGTAGACACCCTTAACATTGTAGTCAAAAGAAGGAACTGGAAAACATCGATTGTATCAGTTAAATTATAGCTATATAGATAAATAGATACAAATGTAGACAGAGATAGCTTTTAAAAAGTGTGCTTATGTCTCGGCCTGTTTATGATCATGTGCTTTATAGAAATCATGATAATGTTAAAAATAAAATGATAATGGTATTGACCTTAACCTACCCACATCAAATCTCTCCATGATTTTTTTTTTCTATTTAAAAAGAGGTGTTTGGCACTGCTATGAAAGAGTGTTTTTGTTTGTTTTTTACGTTAGTCATCATCAACCCTTTTTCTTTTCAGCCATTAAAAAAACATCCAATAAAGTAACAAAACCATAAACTACCTACACATTCAATTTAGGGCCCTGCAGTGATTCAAAACAATTTGGATTAAAAAATAATTTTATGATGACAAACACATCAAGACTATTGGATACTTACTAGATTCTACTGTTAATCAATAGTAATGCCTCTGACTTTGTACACTTAAGTGTCACAGCAATTGATTACCTGTCCGATAATACCTGCTGTGTCGTATACTATTGCTTACATAAAACATACTACATGAGGGTTATTCAACATCAAACAAAAACATGTTAACAGATTACATTTAAAATACTCATCAAGAAGCTGAACAGCCTAATTTAGAACAAGCACACACTTTTGAAATAACATTTTTGATCCATTACAGGTTTTACAATTTGCTTAATTCACTACCATACACAGGTGCAAACTCAGGTGGGTCTGATTAAGTTCGTAGAAAAATCTGAAATGCACCAAAACTGAAATATAAATATATTCTTATTCTCATTCCTGAATTCTGTTACATTGTCACGTAATGCTAGTATAGTTAGTAAATCAAGGCTGAAATAAACAACAACAACAATGACAATAATAATAATAATAATAATAATAATAATAATAATAATAATAACCACACAGATAGTGCCATTCGCTGTAGATCTTAAGGAATATGCAATTTTAAATGTCTCTGCCTGCAAAAGATATTAACTTGACTCTTCCCTACAAAACAAAAGGTATTTTCACTCATCTTGGGTTATAAGCAAACAAGGCTAGACATCAAGTAATGTGTTCAATTCAAAACTTCTGTTGCATTTTGTTTCCAATAATGCTTGTTTTAGAACATAAAAAACTAAATATTTTGTTTTCTACTGAATAATAATCATTAATTAATGATGTATTTAGAATCCGACCCCCTGCTATTTCTCTCCATATTAATGAACCGCTTATAAATATTCAGTGACTCAGCTGGCTCTAGGAAGTGATGTACAGCTTTATCCACTTTATTCTAACTACCCTAAACCATTATGTTATATCTCCTATCATAAATATACACTTTACCTTGACATGGTCTGAATTTACTTGTTCATTAACACAACTGCAAAGAGATACTCACTGGGATCCATGTAGACATGTCAAAATTAAACAAATTCTACTACCATGAAACTTGAATTAACTAGTTAAAAAAAAGGTACTTCAAAACAACAGAAAAAGAGGAAAAGCTTCCTTAACCAAACTTATATTTAACCCAACCTGTTCAGTAAAGCATTTGAACAATATCAAATAGGTTTATGTAGGTTAAAAGCAAAGTTGTTAATGGGGAGGGGGAGTCATAGCAACAGTGGTTAATGGCACATTGCATTATCTGATTGAACAAACTTAATGTATATTCACGTGACTTCAATTATTACATGCAGTCTAGCCACAAAGCACGGTGCAGTACACTAAAATGAGGCTTTCTGACCGTTTGTCACATTGCATCTCACAAACTAAATATGGTAGGATATAAATATGGAAGCCATTGTAGCACAGGTGAACTGTAAATCTGTAAAATTGAATTTAATCATGACAGTCCATCCTCAAAGAATGATGTAGTTTATGTACACCAAAAAACAAAACACTAAGCAGCCACCTTTAATTTGACAAGGCATCTACTGTATGAAAGGTCTGCAAATATGCTTCTTTATGATTGTACCTAATTCAGATAAGTGCCTTTAATAATAAGTCACATTTTGTTGTCTCTGAGTTCTTCATCTCAATCGTTAACAAGATGGTGTTCCTTAATTAGCACTATATATATATATATATATATATATATATATATATATATATATATATATATATATATTATTTTTCACACTAACTTTCTTGTACGGTCAGCCTCTTGTTTGTATATCTGCCCTTTTATAGATGCCTGTCTAAGACCTTGACCAACTGAAAGTCACTGACTGGGGCAAATTAAACACACAGCGTAAGTATTGCATCTTTATATATTATTTTTTAGTCTAGTTAAATGCAAAGGCGTATAAAGTGGTGAAACAAGAAGCCTTTAAAAAACTTCCTGTTCATTTAGAGATATCTTTAAATCATTTTAACATATCTTGAAATAGCTTCCTTTTCATTTAGAGATATAGCTAAATCATTTATCGATATCTCTAAATAACTTCCTGTTCATTTGGAGTGATCTCTAAATGGAAAGGAAGTCCAGTCAAAACATTTTCACAGGAAGTCATTTTGAGATATCTTGAAATGGCTTCCTGTTCATTTGAAGATGTCTTCAAATGTTTTAGAGATATCTCTAAATGAACAGGAAGTTGTTTAGAGATATCGCTAAATGAAAAGGAAGTTATTTAGAGATATCTTTAAATGAATTAGAGATATCTTTAAATGAACAGGAAGTAATTTAGAGATATCTTTAAATGATTTATTTATATCTTTAAATGAACAGGAAGTCATTTAGAGATACAGGTCGTGGACAAAAAAATTGAAACACCTGGGTAAATGAGGGACACCAAGTATATTGAAAGCAAGGGCTTCCACACAAGTGTGGCTTATGCGTTAATTAAGCAAATAACATCCCAGCATGCTTTGGGTCATGTATAAAAACATTGGACAGGCCTGGTTGCCTATAATTATGGCTAGCATGGCTGCAAGAGGAGACCTCAGTGACTTTAAAAGAGAGGTGATTGTTGGGGCGCGTTTGGCAGGAGCTTCAGTGACCAAGACAGCTCAACTTGCTGATGTTTCACGAGCAACGGTGTCTAAGCTGATGTCGGCATGGAACTCCGAGGGAAAGACATCAATGGGCAACAGTGGGCGGAAGCGCATACTCCAGGATCAACTGCAGATCAATTGACTGCAAATTTCAACCTGGGGCGCGAGCAGCCAGTTTCATCAAAAACAGTCTGCCTAGAACTCCACAGACCGGGATACCATGGTGGCCCAATGCCCTATTAAGTGACTTTACATTGGTGTTTCCATTTTTTTGTCCACTACCTGTATCTTCACATGATTTAGGAGATCTCATTAAAATGTTTTAATTTTAAGATATCTCTAAATGACAGTTTGGTGTACCATGCTAGTAAAATCCACATGGTTTCCATAGTATTTCAAGTAAATCAATTTGAGATATCTTTATTTCATTTTTTGATATCTCCAATTGATTTTTCGATATCTTAAAAACTGCACAATTAAAGATATCTATAATTCAATTTGAGATATCTTGAAATTATTTAGAGATATCTTTAAATATTTCAAGATATCTTAAAATGCAATTTAAGATATCTCTAAATGATAATTTGGCTTGCCATACACTCCCTGCCTCTGCCCCATTAAACTATGTTTCCATCTGCATCATGAAACCGGGCTGTTGCCGGTTTCATCTGCAATCTACAATCTGATCTGGAACCAAATGTCCCACGAGGTAAAATCTCCTATGTAGTATGTTTATACATTTTTTCACCTACTTCCTATATTTCCTTAATAGTATAATTAATATTCATAGCCCTCTACCTAAATGTCATCCATCTGCACCCCCCCCCCCCCCCCCCCGAAATCTGCAGTTTGCTCAATAGGTAACTTCCTTGTACTAATTAAGTTCATATGACTCTGCTGCCCGATGGAAAGTTATGGGATCCATTTCAAAACTCTGTCAACTCAATCCCAGTGGCAAATGAAAACAAGGCCAGAGCAACACCAATAATACTACTTGAAGGAACAAAAAAAAGCAATGACAGACTTGGGTGGAATGTATTATGTCCTACCTTATTCTAATACATGGCTGAATTTATACAACATTATACTATATTATAATTACTTACTTATTTAAAAAAATTACTTTAACTGATATCCCACAGTTCTCTGAAACTGTCTCCTCGTGGTGACCTTCCATGCTCCACTCTTAAACCACATCTCCTAGCAGCATTGGCCTGGGTGTTTGATTAGGATTTAGCCCACTGCTGACATATTATCTTTGGACAGGCCTCTGGCTGTGCCAAAAAGAACAAGTTAAGCGAAGGATTAACCAATACACTCCCACTAATGCAGTCAAACTGTCACAGAGATCAAAGGCATTCACAAGAGATTGAAAGCAATTTAGGCAGGTGTCCCTGCATAAATTAATGCCTAGACAAATACTTAAACACTTATCTACTAAAAGGACAACATCATTTT